>NW_023197814.1:0-4398 GCF_002007445.2 Ailuropoda melanoleuca
CCTGTCCTCCACCCTCCCAGGCCACCCTCAACATTTAATGACTATTGTTCAATTCTTGTGTATCTTTTTATACAGTTCTTTAAATGAATATACAAAAAACCCATGAATATATACTTCTATCTTCCTTCACCTTTTCTGTGAAATGCAGCAGAACATGTCCCTTGTATGCTGCTGTGTGTTTCACTGTTTCCACTGACAAATGTACCCTAGAGACATTCGCAACAGTTCCATGAAAGCTGCCTGGTTTGTTTTCATAGCTGTATGGTATTCCAGTGCTTGGATGTGCAATGTTTTATTTGATTTCTCCCCTATTAAAGGAATTTTTGGTTGTTGCCAACCTCTTCATTATACAAATAACACTGTGATGAGTAATCTTGGACACACAGAGGAGAATGAGCAGAGGCCAGAAGTGGTAGATGGATTCGTGTTTCAAAGGAATACTTTTAAAAATATTTAGAGTAATGATTTCAACCGAGATGCATATGAAATCACCTTGGAGCATCTAAAAACTAGTGATGCCCAGACCCAGCTTCCAGAAATTCCGATTCCACCCATCTGAGCTGGGACCCAGGGGTTGGTCCTTTTAAGAGTTTTTCGGGTGCATTGAATGGACAGCCAAGACTGAGAACCATGAGTGTGAGGAAGGTCAAGAATGCATGGAAAGGAAGCATTTGGGGGGGAACACTGGAGAAGGAGGAGAGGTTTGGGACAGCTGCCTGCTGTGTGCACTTCAGCAAGGAAAGTGGGTAACAGGTTTTTACAATGTTTATACAGTATATTTAGTTGTGTATTATGTGGCTCTGCTCCCACCCTCTTCAAGTGACAAGGAAAGGCCACATTACTTTTCCAGGGCTGTGGATTCCACTCCACATCTGTTCCATGTGTTGCTAAGGAAAGTCTGCCTTTCCTCAGGGAGACACATACTGCTGGCTCGTCGGGTCACCCGTGGGAGGATCACACTATTTAAATATTCATTTTGTGGCTAAGGAAGCTGGGACTCAGAGAGGTTAAGTGGCCCATCCAAGGTCACACAGCTCAGAGGTATGAGAGATTCACACCCAGCCCTGAGAGCTGAGGTTTCCTGTCAGATGGGACCAATTTCCTCCCCTGCAGCTGTCAGGATGTCTGTTTTCCTTTATCTTTTCTAAATCCTGTCCTTCCCTGGCCTCTTGTAACTGACTTCACATCAGCTCCCTGCAGGGTAAGCCAGGCTCTGTGAAGGGCGGGCTGTCATCGCTGGCCTGCAAGGGGACTTACCCGCCCCGCATCTCACCTCTCACCCGCTTCAGCAGGAAGCACTCTCTGGCTTGGTGGGCCAGCAGCCTCCGAATAGGAATGCAGGGGGTGACCTGTCCCCATGACCTTCCGCCACGACCCCATAAGGGCCCGGCAGGCAGAGAATGTGAATGCAAACCATCAACCTCCCTGGCTCAGGCCGGGAGGATCCTAGGCCTTTGCACGAGGCTCCCCCTCCTGGGACTGCCCACCCTCCTCTGTAGCTGAGGTTGGCAGAAAAGGACACTCAGCTTTAAACCAGGGCAGGACCTTGATTGGGCTCTTGGCCATTAGGGCTCCTGGATGTAATGTTTCTCCCCCACTCTAGAACAGAGCAAGATCTGGGGGGGCCAGTGTGCAGCGTGCAGCCCCCTCCCCACCCTCTGAGCCTGGGCAGGGCCTGGGGAGAGATGTGGGATTCAGCCTCTGGGCACACACTTCTCTTTTTCACTGTCTGTGGGTGTGTGTTGTGGGTCTCTGTGCGCGGGTGTCTTCACTTGTCNTGCATCTGTGTGTTTATGCGGGTGTATCTGTGTCTGTGTGTCTGTGTGGATCCCTGCGTGTGTGTGTGTTTCCCTGTGTCTGTGTGTGTCTGTGCGTGTTTTGTGGGCCACAGTGTCAGAGTTCTAATTNCGCATCTGTGTGTTTATGTGGGTGTATCTGTGTCTGTGTGTCTGTGTGGATCCCTGCGTGTGTGTGTGTGTGTTTCCCTGTGTCTGTGTGTGTCTGTGCGTGTTTTGTGGGCCACAGTGTCAGAGTTCTAATTCCTTTGAAACATGTTTTCCGTTCACATCGACGGGGAGAATTTGGAATTGCTCCCCCTCCTTCCTGGAGAAGGCGCCCAGGTTAAACCCCTACTAGAAGGGAGGGGGCGCGCTGGAGGGGAGCTCGGGGACGGCCCCGGGCTCCGGAGCGCCGGACGAACCGCAGTCTGCCACCAGGGGGCGCTGGAGCCGCGTGCACCGCTGCTTCCGTCGGCCTCCTTTGACTTCCCAACCTGGAGCGCTTTATTTTTAAGGTACCTCTCTCTCATCACTCCGGAATATAGAGACCACTTGTTAGGTCATCTCTGGGCACTCCCTAAGCACCAAAACTCCGTTTTATGGACGTTTAAACTGAGGCCCAGATACTCCTGCGTATCTGGGCCAGAGGGAGCCTCAGTTCACTGCTTCAGATTATGAATGTAAATCGAAATTTTGATCGCCTTGATAAAAGCACATTCTACAGGTTCTTAGAAAAATTTTGTCATACTGGCCCTGATTTCCAAAGGTTGGGTATTATGTGCCACTGGAGGTGGACAGTGTAAGGTTGGGGGCTGTGCACCTGTCGGGTGGGGGGGAGACCGGAAGTAGAGCTTTGAGTGGGTGCCAGTCACACAAACCGGGCTTAAAGAAGGGACGCAGGAGTGAGACTGGGCAAAGGGCTTTCGTGGCCTCTGCTTTACTGCAGCCATTTCCCCCCTTCCCCCAGGCCTCCCTCTTCCAGGAACCTGAGACCCGTATCCCCGCAGAACAGCCTCCTTGCCTAGCCAGGGTGCCTAGCCTCCCTCCTGGCTGCCTTGCTCTGGCTGTCTGCGGGGCCCAGCGCCCAGGACAGTGCAGTTCCCGGGCCCAGCACTGCAGGCCAAGTCAGTGCAGGCCTGGTTCAAGACCCCTCAGGCACCCCACCTAAGCCCCCCTTGACGGCCTTCAATGGGAAACGTCCTTCTGCTGGCCCCCAGTATACAGCAGCTCCGCTCACCTGGCGCAGGCCACGTTCACGGCCAGGGTGTCTGTACCTGCCTGCCCACAGCTTCCCCGCGGAGAGGGAGGCACCAGAGAACCCTTCAATTCCCTGTTGTCCCCAACGGTCCTGCGACAAATCCTGGGCTTCAAGGGATGTAGGAAACGTTTATAGAAAGAGTGCATGTCCAAGCTCTTCCTTCCCCTACAGAGACTGTCTCTCTCCCCTCCCCTCCCCTCCTCTGTGTTCCTCCCTCCTTATGTGAGGTTGGCAGAAGAGGAGGGCAGAACCTTGATCAGGGAGCTTGGCCATCAGGGCTCATCAGTGTGATGTTTCTCCTCCACTTTGGAATATGCAAGATCTGGGGGGGCCCGTGTGCTCCGAGCAGCCCCCCACTATGAGCCTGGGCAGGGCCTGGCAAGAGACTTGGGACTGAGCTTGTGGGCATATATACTTGTCTTTTTGAATGTCTGTGTGTGCCCAGGTGTGTGTTGTGAGTCTTTGTGTGTACCCGTGTGTGTGTTGTGAGTCTCTGTGTGCCCATGCGTATGTGTGTGTTGTGTCTCTTTGCATGCCTGTATGTTGTGAGTCACTGTGCATGCCTGTGTGTGTGTTGTGAGTGTGTGTGTCTGTGTGTGTGTGTCCACATGTGTGTGTTTGCATGTGTGTGTGTGTTGTGGGATGCAGTCCCAGAGCTCTGATGCCCTGGAACTCTCCTTTCAGTTCAGATTGATGGGGAGAACTTGGAGCAGGTCCCCCAGGGAAGAGCCACCGCTGGCAGCTTTGGGTCAACAGACTCCTGATGTCCCCTGGTGTCTGGGAGTATCAGGCACGGAAACTGGGAGCCTCCTGCAGACCCTGGGCCGGCTGTGACTTCAGGACACAGACCCTGGGCCGGCTGTGACTTCAGGACACAGACAAGGTCCCTTGTGGGTGCCTTCGAATCCCTTCCTGCGTGTGGGCTGTGTGTTCTCCTGCATCATAGGAAGGAGGTGTGAGGTGCCAAGAAGAGCCCTGGGTTATCGACTGAGGGCTGCGGTCACGGTCACGTTCCCCAAGAAAAACGGAGAAGNGAAATGGAGAAGGATCTCCCTTGGTGGATCCCGGGTGAGAGCACGCAGGCGTGGTCCCCTGTTGTCACTGCCCCGGGGGTGCGTTAGGAATCTGGCCCTGGCACACACTCTGAAGGGTAGTCTGGCTCCCTCCGCCCCTCAGTCAGATGTCCTTCAGTTTAAAGAGCAAGTCCACGTGTGGCGGTTGATGCAACAGGGAGACATTCCTTTGTTGTAAAACATCATGAAAGTCAGAGCCAGAATCCCTATCACCGTCGCCAATAACCCGCTCCATAGATTTGTGTTGTGAAAGACCCATTTATTATTTCATCTCCTTTTCAGACAGAGT
>NW_023197816.1:0-2493 GCF_002007445.2 Ailuropoda melanoleuca
ACAATTCAAACTCCCAATTATTTGCTACCCAGTTTAAGAAAGAAAACATGGCTGTTTAAAGGTCTCTGTAGCCTCTCCTGGATTCTAACCTTTTCCGTACACATTCAGAAGTAGCCACCGTCTTGAATTTTGTAAGATCCCCTTGCTTTCCTTTATAATTTTATCACATGTTTGTATCTCTAAGTAATTTATTGTGGTTTTGTATGATTTTCAACTTATATAAATGCAGATATGGTGTATATATTCTTGTCTTGCTTTTTATTTATTTTTTTTCTGCGTGCATGATTTTATTTTTTATAATAATTTTTTATTATATTATGTTAGTCACCATACAGTACATCCCTAGTTGTTGATGTAAAGTTCCATGATTCATTGTCTTCCTTTTTAAATTCAACATTATATTCTGGGATTCTTTGGTATTGCTGCATACAGTTATAATATATTTATTTTGATGTATGCATAGACTACAATTTTTTTCTTGCTGTCAAAAGACATTTTTATTTCTAGATTTTTTTCTGTTTGATATTACACACAACTCTCACGTAAACATTCTTACATATGGGTCCTCAGGTATGTGTATATAGGTTTCTTTAAGGTTGGCATGCAGGAGAAGATTCTTTCTATTGTAGTTTACTTGAAGTTTCTTATTTAACAGATAAGTACAAATTGTTCTTTAGAGTGGTTTTACTAGTGTATAATTCCATAAACCATAAATAAACATAGTTTTTTCCATGATTTCTCCCAAACTCGGTATTATCAGACTTTAACTGTTTACCAATAATGATGGATGTGGCATTATATCTCTTGGGTGGTTTCAACTTATATATTTTTTTCTGATCAGTAATAATGTTGAAATCATAACTGTATCATAAGGATTTGATCAATGTTACCTCTAAAGGTAAAAAATATATATTATCATGTTATTTTAAAATGAACACTTGACAGACACGTTTGATTAATTAATGAGAAAACCAACAAAATAGTGAAGTGTTCATGAGAATTGGAAAGAAGGAAGAATTTGTCATGGCTGATGCTTGGATGAGATGGCTACAGTTCATACAAAACTAGTTAGGGGCGCCTGGGTGGCACAGCAGTTAGGCATCTGCCTTTGGCTCAGGGCGTGATCCCGGTGTTATGGGATCGAGCCCCACATCAGGCTCCTCTGCTATGAGCCTGCTTCTTCCTCTCCCACTCCCCCTGCTTGTGTTCCCTCTTTTGCTGGCCGTCTCTATCTTTGTCAAATAAATAAATAAAATCTTTAAAAAAAAAAACTAGTTAATATCCTATTGTATAGTAAGACTCCAATTTGGGGGATCATTCCCCCTGTAATACAGAAATCATTTGCATCTATGCCAAACAGACAAAAATTTGGCATTTCCATAAAAAATTATTTGCAGTGCTATAAGTTTTTCATAAGTTATCATTTATCCATACAGAGTTGAAAACTACCTTAATCAATAGTAAATAACAAGTCAAACAAAGAACAACATTCCAAGAGGAGACATTGGCACAATTTTTCTGTAAAAAACAAGATAGTAAATATTCAGGGCTTTGTGAATCCTCTGATCTCTGGTGCAGGTATTGATTTCAACCCATGAAAGCAACCATAGACAATATGTAATTAAATGAACATGGCTGTTCCCATGACATTTTATCAATCTACCCAAAAAAAGATGATGGCAGTCTTTGACCTATAGACACACTTTGTAGACTCCCAACCCAGAGAATCTGACAATCCACAGATGGGCCTGCCAGAAGACATTCAGAAAGAACATTCAATAATCCTTTTGGTCTGTTTTTATGGTTTAGATAATTTTCTTAAAAGTCTCCCTTTGATCATGAGTATCACCAAAGATTATTCTTGACCATGGAAAAGCTGATCTCATTGTGCTGGGGCCTAATTCATTTACATAGTTGCAGTAAAAGCTGTTATTTTACATATATGAGACACCTTTTATGCTGTCAGCAAATCTAGGGCCCTATGGTCTTAAGCAACTTGTAAGGCCAGAAAATTAACTTCTGCCTGGAGAAATGAAATTGTTGCAGTATTTCACAGATGTTTCACATTGCTCTTATTTTCTCTTCTAATTTGAGGCCAGGGAATCAAACTCAAAACATTCATCTCTACCAGTTTTATCTGCAATATGTATAAGTAGGGGTGAAACCCTCTCTCCTTTACTACAGTTCCTGGCCAGTCAGAACGTAGCCTTTCCTTATTACCCATATGGGTAGGAAGGTTTAAGGCAGGGCTCAGCATACTCTCTATAATGGTCCAAATTATAAATATTTTATACTTTGAGGACCATGAGGTCTCTGTTATAACTACTCAAATCAGCTGTTATGGTACAGAAGCACCATAGACAATATGTAAACGAATGGGTGTGCTTGTGTTCTAATAAAGCTTTATATACAAAAACAGTTTGTGGGTTGGATTTGGGCCACAGGCCCTAGTTTGCCAACTTCCTCTTTAAGCCATACAACAGGTTCTAGCCC
>NW_023197817.1:0-1156 GCF_002007445.2 Ailuropoda melanoleuca
AAAGAGATGTATCAAAAGCAATTATTGGTTTAAAAAATATTTCTTGGAGTTTTAGTCTCTCATTAAAATAGAAGCAACACTACTGCACAGTATTGTTGAAATAAAACAGAGAAAACATTAGGAAACCATTTAAGCAGCAAACCAGAAAACAAAAACAAAACACAAACAACTATAGTTTCAGAAAAACATTCTTGAAGAATAACATTTCACAATTAATTTGCTTCCTACAGCAGTTTCTTTGCCAAAAACGTTTTTAAGAGAGACTCTATCTTATTAAGCGTTTATCAAGAACATACATTCACCAATTATATAAAACACTTCAAAAAGTGAAGAGAAGTTTCTTCTTATTCTATCTGAAATCCTTTTTGAAGTAAGTACAAATAAATCCTGCAGCCCTGTCCTTCACCTTTCTTTTACCTCTANCCCTCTACACAACTGAAGACTGTAAATTTTATTTCAATCAGAAAATAAATTAGGGGCACCTGGGTGGCACAGCAGTTAAGCGTCTCCCTTCGGCTCAGAGTGTGATCCCGGCGTTATGGGATCGAGCCCCACATAAGGCTCTTCTGCTATGAGCCTGCTTCTTCCTCTCCCACTCCCCCTGCTTGTGTTCCCTCTCTCGCTGGCTGTCTCTATCTCTGTCAAATAAATAAANTTGTGTTCCCTCTCTCGCTGGCTGTCTCTATCTCTGTCGAATAAATAAATAAAATCTTTAAAAAATAAATAAATTATCTTCATTTGTTCATTGATCTCTCCCAAATTTTCTAAGAAATGGCCTAACTTGTGGAACTGATCCTGCTTGTCCCTAGATTAAAAAGTCAGAGGAGTAATGAGAAATCCTCTCCGACTTACTAAAAATCCAGCCTAAACCTAAGGAAAAAGACTCAAGTAATTTCTCGAAACTGACAACTCAGTTTTTATTTTGTCATCAAAATTCAACTTTACAAAAGAGGTAAGAATACGTATTAAAAAAAAAAAAAGCCAAACTGGAATAAGGCATAGATTTAGATCAAACGTACTGTCAGCACTGCTGGCAAGCTGGTAAACCAGATGGCTACATTTTATTTTATTTCAGGTACTTATTATGTACAAAATATTTTATATTGCTTAATAAAGCAATAAATGAAGTGATAACATTGTGAGAATCAATTTGATA
>NW_023197818.1:0-594 GCF_002007445.2 Ailuropoda melanoleuca
TCATTCATTCATTCATTCATTCATTCAACTAACCCAGTGCCCACTCTGTGCCATATCCTGTGGGTTAGTTCCCTAAACCCCTGCTCCTTAAGCTTTGACATGTGTCTGACTCACCTTGGGATCTTGTTGAAATGCAGGTTCTGGTCAGTTTGGGACAGGCCTTGAGATCCCGCATTTCTAACAAGCTCCCAGGTGGCGTTGATGTTGAGTAGGAAGGTCTATAGTAACTTATAATCTCAAACAGTGCTTCTCAACTAAGGACAGATTTGCCCACCGAAGAACATCTGGCAATGTCCAGAGACATCTTTGGTTGTCACAAGTAGAGGAAGAGAGTGCTACTGGCAATCTGGTGGGTAGAGGCCAGAGATGCTGCCAACATCCTCCAAGGCACAGGACAGCCCCTGCNCATCCTCCAAGGCACAGGACAGCCCCTGCCACAGAGAATTATCAAGCCCCACATGTCAACAGCGCGGAGACTGAAACCCAGATCAAGAAGAACTTGCTGTGTCCCTGTAACCCAGCTCCACCCCTGGAAATGAGACCTTATAAAAGCTGCATATTTGATGAGCTCTCAAGCTGCGCCTGGCACTGCCG
>NW_023197819.1:0-529 GCF_002007445.2 Ailuropoda melanoleuca
ATAAAAAAATGGTCATGAGTAATAGGAAGCATAGTTATCTTCAGTCTGTACTGGAAATGGCTGTGAATATTCGAAATGCTATTTCCTCTCTCAGACTGGGAAGGCCAAAAGAGAAGTGTAAATTCATTATCTGTTCAAAAAGATTATTTCTAGTGAGACAGAGTTATAACTGCAGAGTTACTAACTTTATGGGTTTGTTTGATTTTGTAACGATAACAACAACAACAACGGCAACAACAATAATAATACATTTATGAAGAAATCTTCCTTCCTTCGGAATCCACAAAGTACTTTCTCTTAGTCAACTACTCTTTTCCTGTTTAAAACAGCAAAATCTATATCAACCACACTTTAATATTACAGGATATTCTAGGTAANTAATATTACAGGACATTCTAGGTAAAATAGTAAATACATGGGGTGCCTGGGTGGCTCAGGCTGGAAGCAGCCTGCTCTTTATTTAGGCTCATGTCATGATCTCAGTGCTGTGAGATTGAGCCCCGAGTCAGGCCCCATTCACAGTGCAGAG
>NW_023197820.1:0-633 GCF_002007445.2 Ailuropoda melanoleuca
ATAAATAATGTATGAGGAGTAATAGAATGTCAATACTAGAACTCCTCATTTGGAATGACAGCACTGGTCCCTAAATGCCTCCTCACCAAAAGTGATTGGGAAGTTTTAGGAACCACCAAACCAGAGGTGAAAAATTACTGGAACCTGAGAGGTTTGAAAAATGAAGGTTCCTGACAACTTCTTTGTGGAAGACAACAGTTGTCTTCCAAAATGGCAAAAAAAGGGTTCCAAATAATCTCCTTGTATCCTCACCCTTGGCAAGGTGACTCCCAGCTTCTCCCATGGAGCCGTAGACACAGTTTCCCCACCCTGGAATCCGGGTTCACCATTTTACAGGCCTTGGCCAGTGGAATGGAGCAGGGACGACGGTGTCCCACTTGGGAACTAGGCCTCAAGACGCAGCATCCCTCCTGGAGCCCTGCCACCACCGTGAGCTCAAGCCACGGGGTGCNCCGGGGGGCGCAGGATGACAGACATGGGGCCCCAGCCCTATGGACAGCCCGCCCTGGGCTGACCCCACCATGATAAACTGGGTTTTGAGGGAGAATTAACAGCATATACATAGGCTGTCTAAACTGCTCTGCATACATAAGATACTACTTTCCAAAAGCGTTTTTCTGTCGTCGTGAATCC
>NW_023197821.1:0-527 GCF_002007445.2 Ailuropoda melanoleuca
TCGCTACCTTTTCTTGCAGTTGTGTAACCATCTGGCTTTGTCCCAGGTAAGCATCTTGACCAGCGGAAGTGTGCTTCAAGGCAAAGGGAGGATGGAATGCATTCTGGAGGATGGAAGTTATAGCCAAATGTGGCCTTACGATAGTTGAGGATATGAACACTGAAACATCAACTTGTATTTCCTTCCTCATTGTGTCAAGTATATATTTATGCATTTAACTAATTTCCCTNGCATTTAACTAATTTCCCTTTTATTTTGACTCCTTCCTCCTTGCAATTAACACTGGATTTACTCATGAATAACGTTATTATTTTGTTCATAGTGCATGATATCATGGAATTGCCTCTTCAGTAGAAAGGACTGAACCTCACCTCAGAAGATGAAGGGGATGCTGGACTTTAAGCAGGACGCAAGGGTTCATGAAGCTTCGTCATCTTCTCCTTGGGGGGAAGGCGAGTAAATTTTCAGCTGCATGAGTGATAGCTGAATTTTGGTGGGAGATTTTCTTTCTTTCTTTTTTTTTTTTT
>NW_023197822.1:0-674 GCF_002007445.2 Ailuropoda melanoleuca
ATAATATTCAGGGACACATACATCTGTTTACCAGGACTTATTCTAAGTTCTACGGTGGTTACGATAACATATGTTCCATTTTAATAAAAAGCAGTGAGAATATTTCCAAAATTATTCACTAAAATGTAGATGAGGAAATTTCAGAAGTGAATTATAATGCTTCAATCCCAGTAAAAATAGAGTAGACACAAGGGCTTCTATAGGTTACCACCCACCGGAGTAGNCCCACCGGAGTAGTTAGAAGGAAGGCTAGTGTCTCAGCAATTATAATACGCCTGCAATACCAGACACATCCAGTTAGTGAAAAAGAGAAATAGTGACGTTAAAGTTGGAAATGCATCAGAGAAGCAGGACATCAGTTGGAAGAATTCTCTAGCAATCCCTTGCAAATTAGTACAAATCCATACTTGAAGAATATTTCCAGAACTCACAGAAGAGCAATAATTAAAGACTAAATCTTACTGGCCTGGATATAAGACAAGCTCTGAAATATAAAGTCTTATTTCCAAAATGATTTTTGAATTAGACAAATGCATTCAGGCATATGAAATGTTCAGCTCCTTAGCTGGTGATATGAAATCCTTCTAACTTATCCTCTATCTCTACCCTCTAACTAACCCACATGGTATTACTGCCATCATAATTTGAATAAAAATGCTTCCCTAGTAGCCCCC
>NW_023197823.1:0-738 GCF_002007445.2 Ailuropoda melanoleuca
GCTGTAGAACACAGGTCTCTGTGTATTTTCTTGTGTGGTGGGGTTTATATTTTCTGTTCTCAGCAGCAGTTGCTGGTTCCCCCCATTCTTCTCCCTTACCTTATATGCCAGACAGCATATCTAGGTTAGGGTTTTGGTTTCTGTCTTATTATTTTGGGCTGCCATAACAAATGCCACAGAGTAGGTGGCTTTAATAACAGGAATTTATATTTCACAGTGCTGGAGACTGGAAGTTCAAGATCTAGATGCCAGCAGAGCCAGTATCTGGAAAGGGCTCTCTCTTTAGGTTGTAGATGGCCACCTTTTTATTGTGTCTTCACATGGCCTTCCCTTGGTGTATGGAGGTGGAGAGAGAGGAAGCAAGCTCTTGGGTGTCTCTCTTTATAGGGGCACTAATCCCATCATGAAGGCTCCACCCTCATGACCTCATCTAACCTTCCTAAAGTCCCCATTTCCAAATACCATCACATTGAAGCTAGGTCTTCAACATATGAATTTTGGGGTGACACAATTCAATCCATAGTACTAGCCATCTCAAATGCATTTCCTTCTCACTTACGAAATACATTAATTCCGTGCAAACATTNCCAAATGCATTTCCTTCTCACTTACGAAATACATTAATTCCGTGCAAACATTCCAAAATGTCTTAACTTGTTCCAGCATCAACTCTAAAATCTAAAGTCCAAAGTCTCATCTCAATATCATCTAAATCACATATGGCACATATGGGGGAGA
>NW_023197824.1:0-762 GCF_002007445.2 Ailuropoda melanoleuca
TTGCTGTACGGCATTGGTGGGAGCTTCCAGTACAGTCTGGAATAGTACTGAGGCTAGACACCCGTGTTTTTTTCAATCTTAGGGTTTAAGTATTCAGTCTTTTAAGTATGATGTTAACTATATGCTTTTTGTAGACTTTCTTTACAATAGGTTAATGGATGGATTTTGAATTTTGTGAAATATTCTTTGCCCTAAATTATTTGATTATATGGTTTTAATTCTTTAGATAATTAATATGATGATTACATTGACTTTTAAATATCTCAACAGTTTGTATTCTTGGGATGAATCCCCCTTGATCCTAATAATCATTTCTTGTCTATATTGCTTTGGGGTTTTTAAATTTTATTTATCTGTTTATTTGTTTGTTTATTTATTTATTTTTGAGAATTTTTACATTTGTCATGAGGGTTATTGGTCTGTAGGTTTCTTGTATTTTCTAGAAGAGATTATGTAACATTGGTATTCTTTTGGTTTTTGTTGTTGTTGTTGTTGTTGTTTTAACTTTTGGCAGAATTCACTAGTTACTGCCTTTTAATCCTGGAGCTGTTTCGTGGTCACATATTTGTTGACNCACATATTCAATTTCTTAAATAGATACTGATTTATTCATATTATGTCTTCCTTCTTGAGTGAATTTGGTAGTTTTTTTTTAATGAAACATCCATTTCACTTAAATTGTCAAATTTATGGCACAGTTTCCTTTAATATTCTTTTATTATCTTTTTAGTGTCTGTTGTATCAGTAATTATGTCTTCTCTT
>NW_023197825.1:0-5435 GCF_002007445.2 Ailuropoda melanoleuca
ATATGGTTTTATTCTGGCTAAATTTTAGCCCTATTGCTAGAAGTTAATTTTTTAAAAGCATAAATCAAATGCACCCCCATTCAGAAGGATTTTAATTACAAAGAAATCTAAGAGACTATATCTTAGAAGTGATCATAGGAACAGAGTTGTCAATCAAAACAAGTATCTATGTCTAAGCAATGTTGGAAATTAAAGAACACAGAACAATGAGACCCACCATCATGACACAAGCCAAAGGATGTCGTATACAAGAATATAGAGAAAAAGGGAGTTCAGGAAGAGATCTTAAGAAATAAGCTGCATACATATTTCAAAACAAAATTAAAAGGAAAAAAAATGCTGTAGGCATGCTATAAATCTCCACCTCAAATGGATAGCATTTATTAAGCTGTGGGTAGTGACTATGGGGCTCAGGACAGGTTTTGTGGTCTCGACCTATGTTAAACATGAAACAGAAAACATCTTCCATATTGCTATACAAGGAAATACAAATCTAATGTTGTTTCTACCCCAAACTCAACTAAACCATGATAAAGGAATCTGCACACACACACAGACAGACAGACACACACACACACCAGGAAAACAGGCATCAACAAAATTTTGAAAGCTGGAAAAGTGGACAAGTGGCAAATAATTTAGTAGATCCAGGAAAGCTGAGTCTGGACCAACAGTGGGAGGAGCTGAGAAACCATGAGGTACACACTAGATTCCTCCAAAAACGTAGGCACCAACACTACCAGATACCTCAGACCTGAAGAAGAAGGGTGATAGGAAGTGGGATTAAGGAGGATGGGGTAAAAGGTATTCAAAATACAATCCCTGCTCCCACCCTACCCTGAATCCTAACTCGACGGAAGTTGGGACACAACTCTGGAGACTAAAACAGAGGATGTCTAAACTGGGGGATATCACATATAATTGGGCTCAATTACAACCAGAAGCAGACATTAAGTGACTATATGAATACCTCCTTCCCCACCTCCTTCCCACTCAATTTCTAGGTGCTGACATCAGACCTCTACCCTTTAGTCAGGACACTGAGCAATTCTCTAGGAAGTCAGACCAACNATCAGACCAACCAAAAGCAAAGAGGTTAAAACACTGATCTTCAACGAACAGCCTACCCAGATACTCTATACTAAAGAAGGCTTCAAGTTGACAAGCCCCACCCACTTGTACAGAGCTTCCAGTCAGCTTCTTCTCCCTCCTCTCTTATTCATGAATACCGCGGATTTCTGGGAATGTAAGGAAAGCCTTTAATGTGAACAAATAGATCCAAATAAACAGACCAGAGCAACTTGGAAGAAATAGTGGATTCTTCAAAACTTAACAATTTTCTGAGAGACAATATTCCACTCAAAACAAAAACAATGTTATTAAAAAGGAACATTTAGAAAACAAAACAAAGCTCCTGGAAATTAAAAAATATGATTAACAGGGGAAAAAACTGATAGGACTATAAGATATAGTTGAAGAAGCCTCCCCCAAAGTGGAACAAAATAACAGATGGAAAAATAGGAGAGAAAAGATTAAACAAAGCAGAAGGTCAGTAGAGGAGGTCCATCATCTGAATAGTAGGACTTACAAAAAATGAAAGCAGGAAAACACAGTGGGGAAGCAATTTTCAGTGAAGTAATTACATTTTCCAGGACTGAATAGCAGTAAGATTTTGATCAGAAGGGTTCAGGGTGCCAAGCACACAGGATGAAAACAGATCATCACCAAGATATATCATCACAGACCACTGGAGGAAAACTGCAGTTCTAAGAGCTTCAGGAGAGGAAAAAAAAACTGGTCATGTAAGTATGGCTGCTACAAGACCACAGAGCAATGCCTCTGAAATTCCAAATGAAAATGATATCCAAATGCATGCTGTAAACTATCGATGATGGGAGAAGAGTAAAGGCATTTTCAGACACTTACGATCTTAAACTTAACCCCTCACACACACTTAGAGAACCTACTCAAGGAGGCACGCCACCAAAAAGAGGGAACAAATGAAACATGGGAACATGCAGGACAAAACCAGGGAATCCAGTTAAGAGGCAAAGGAGTCGCTAGGATGGCAACATGAAGCAAGTGGAAGGAAACTCATCAGAGTGGAGCGGGGCAAGGGCTCCATAGCTGTGCTGACCTTCCCCTCAAGGTGAATGGTAGGAATAGGGAAAGTCAATGGAACCATCACTTTTATTGATGATGTTAATAAGAATGACAGTGGATGGCAGAGATCATAAAGGTATACGTTCCTAACATGAATGACTTAAACAGAAGTTTTAGGACTCTCTTTTTCAATCAATATCTTAGCAAGAGCATTTTCCCCCCTAAAACTGAAAAGCAAAAATAAAAAACCTGCCTAAGAGGAATTCTATATAGTCATACGTACCTGTATGTGCAGATACACAGGAAGTTGGTCACAGCAGTGTCCTATAAGAGCGGTGGACCTCTGGGAAAGAGATGAGACTTTGCCATTCACCTTTTCATTCTTTTGACTTGTGTACCATGAATAGTCATTGTTCAAATGTGAATATATTCCCTAATTTAAAAAGATGGAGTGAAAAAAACTGACCATGTACGGCAAGCGGTTTTATAAAACTTGCCTTAGTTTTAAGTATATAAAACTGTACTTAATATATAGTAACTATTATGTTCACTATAAATAGATTTGAGAGCGAGAGAGCGCACAAGCAGGGGGAGGGGTAGCAAGAGAACCCGACTCCCCTCTAAGCAGGGAGCCCAACGCGGGACTCCCATCCCAGGACGTTGGGATCATGACCTTAGCCGAAGGCACACGCTTAACTGACGGAGCCACCCAGGCGCCCCAGTATTCACTATTAATAAATGTGCTTAATGGGCGGTGATGGAAACTGTTTTTTATTGTAGGTTACAAAGAAGTCTGAAAGTGCTAAACCAAGTACCTTTATAACTATAAAAACCCTTTCCTACAATACTTACTGCACATCCACTGTGTCCTGGTTATGATCAGATCTAAGATGTTTGTGCACCAGTGGGTTGCATGTGTATATGGAATCAAAAACATCTATCTTTGGGTTAGTATTCCAGGTGCAGTGTCCATTTGTGTCTACTCTAGGCCTTCTTCTATAAGTGGTGCTTGGGAGACCCTCTGGACAATTGAAAATTTAGGGCTTTGTAGAGCATACCACTATGGAAAACTGAAAAAAATAAAGATGATAGGACACTATTATTATATCATTTTTTTAATCTTGAGAAGTATTATTCTAAAAACAAAAACATTATTTAAAAAATCATAGGTCTATTCCAAGATTTAATGTCCTCTGTAACATTCCACTTGGTAGGTAGAAAACCACCAAGTCTTTCTCCAAGGAAGGGTGCAAATGGAATCCAATATTGCATTATTGCATATACCGAATGCAAACTGGAAGGACAAGGAAACAATCCACACACCCCCACCCCATAACTTTTGCTGAAGAACTGCTCACTTGACACCCTAGGAACTATCCTGCTGAGATCTGTCACTATGATCTAGAAGCAATGAACCTTCTCCAGTTACCAGAGTAAATGTGACACTGCCTACATCCATCCTGCGGGATAGCGAAAAGGACAAACCCTCAGCATCACATATCAATTAGAGAAACCACACACATAATTGTTTTTCTGCCTAGATCCTCCAATTTAATAATTTTTAAATAGCTAAAATATACTCAAGGTCACATGGGCACCATACCTGGAACTATACACAAACATACCCTGTTCACAAATGTTTAGTTTCATAGCAACAACACCCTGGGACAGTCAAGGGCACAATCACAGTTTTAAAAATTGTGAGTGAAAAGTAAACACAACAGGACATTTGCACAAAAGCAGAGAATCTGTTCTTGGCAATAGGAAGGAAATTACTAGCTAAAGAAATAAGTTCAGGACAGGCATAGTCTAGAACCTAAGTACCATAATCATAGAATATTTAAAGGAGTCATCGCCATACATATTCTAACAGTCAAATATTTTACATTAGTAGCTTCTTATACAAAAGTTAAAAAAAAAAACCTGCCGAAAATCAACCCAAATCATTATTTCTTTTTTCCTTAATTAACCATTTTACTCTAAGTTGGTGAAGACATGAGACTGTCTAGCTTAATGGCCTAGAAAGTTTTCTAGTTGCAAGATGCCTTAGTCATTAATTAATAAGCTCCAAGTGAACACTGAATTGGATATAGAAATTGTGAAACAGGATGTATTTCCTAAAACTTGAAAAACAGGGGACGTAAGGCATATGGTTAACACCAAGAGCCACTTAAATTATATTAAAATGGCACCCTGAAATTATTTCATAGCAAAACATAATTTTCTACTAGCTTTCATCATATGGGTGAAACTATTCAGTCCGTAGAGAATTTGTGGGACGGCTATGTGTTTAGGTCGCACCTCTGAGGTATCCACAGAAGAAAGATGACTGTCGGTGCCATGTGGCTTTTAGTTATCCCCAGACAGGCAGTTTAGTCCCCTGAACCCCACTGCGTACCTGGGAAAAGACTGTGAAAATACTTCTGTGAGAGGTAAAGACTAATAAGAACCTCCAAGTGCACTCTGGCGAGATGTGCGAATGTCATGGAAAAGGAGCACCACATGCTGATTTTAGCAGCTTTTTTACTGGAGAAATCTATTTGTCATGTATACACCACAGGAAAATGACCCTGGCCCCCCAGAAAAGGTCATGCAGAAAAACTGGATTCATAAAAGAATGTATATATTCAAAGTAGGCAAAAATACGATATATATGTTTTAAAAAAGAAAATATGTAAAGTAATTTCACTGTGGAATGCCTTGATTGGCATGTGATTTAGCACTTACTTCCTATTAATCAGATCCGACTGTTCTGATAAATCTCTATTATATATGTTTTAGAATATCTATTTTAAAAAAATACATATTTTTAAGACAGAACATAAAACCTGTATTTGTGCATCCACGTATAAGCTGTCTTACCTGGTATCTTCATGGATCCAAGATGCTAAAAGATTAATAAAATGATTTTTTTTAAAACCTCAAGTCACAGATTAACAGATAATATATTTCCTCAGGCTTTCTGGATTACACTACTAAAAGTAACTTGTATTAATTAATGTACACTCTGGATTTCCAGATATAAATACCAGTCAGTGGTTGGTTGGCTATTAAATCGTAAGTAAAATTATTCTTAGAACTGGGTCTTAATATATGGAATGCCTTGACTTTCCTTAGTTCAAAACCTAAATTTGATCCTAAGATTTGACCCTAAAATAATTTGACCCTAAAATACATACTCATGCCCTTTTATGGGCTTTGACCCTAAAATACATACTCATGCCCTTTTATGGGCTTTAAGCTGACATACTGACTGTACAGTCTATACTTTGTAAGAGAGAAGGTAACTCTAATACAGAAGAAACTATATAATGTGGCATGGGGGATGACTT
>NW_023197826.1:0-643 GCF_002007445.2 Ailuropoda melanoleuca
CAAAAAGTAGTCATTTTTCTGCTTGTAGAGATCCAGATAAATCATACATCTTATTTTGAATTCGTTTGTGTACAGAAGGATTTGACAGAGACCATTTAAATTCGAGGAAAAAGCTGAAACAAGGTCTCCTACTCTGTTTTCATCTTGCCCACTTCTCCCAAAATAAGGACTTTGAATGAACACTGTATCAGATTGATTTCTGATATATATTTCAGTCCTTTCTCTTTTCTTTTTGATAAATCTAGGTCGAGCTTTCTCAATTTTATTTTATTTTATTTTATTTTTGAACCAGCACTTCATTTTATTTTATTTCATTTTTTCATTTAATTATGTTCCGTTAGTCACCATAGATCATTAGCTNCATCATTAGTTTTTATTGTAGTGTTCCATGATTCATTGTTTGCATATAACACCCTGTGCTCCATGGAATACGTGCCCTCCTTAGTACCGTAGAGTGGGTAGCATATACCCCCTCCTCCCTCCTCTCTAAATCCCTCAGTTTCTTTCCCAGAGACTGTAGTCACTCATGGTTCATCTCCCCTTCTGATTTCACCCCTTCATTTTTCTCTTCATTCTCCTAATGTCCTCCATGCTATTCCTTATGTTCCACATGTAAGTGAAACCATGTGATAGTTGTATTTTC
>NW_023197827.1:0-1564 GCF_002007445.2 Ailuropoda melanoleuca
TGAAGTAAGAACAAGAGGAAACAGAAATCACATTTATTTTGCAGTTTTACCCATGGCTAGTCTCACAACTACAAAAACTTTAGAGTTACTTTGAAGATATTTTTTTTTCAACTGGCAGCTGAATTTAAAATATTTTTCTTAGAACATCTGGGTGGCTCAGTCAGTTAAGCATAGGACACTTGATTTCAGCTCAGATCATGATTTTAGTGTCATGAGATCGAGCCCCATGTTAGGCTCCACGCTCAGTGGGGAGTTGTGCTTGATAGTCTCTCTCTCTTCCTCTCCTGGTGTCCCTACCCCCCTCATGCACACACTCTCTCTTTAAAATAAATAAGTCTTAAAAAATAAATAGTTTTCTTTAGGTTGTTTTTATATGCAACTCCAGTAAAAGAACCTGACCCTCCCAAATGTTTTTGTTTTGGATTCTGTGGTGACTGTGCCTGATATAAGGATATTGGAGAGAAGGCAGACTTGGAATAGGAAAATAGAGAAAAGAGGAACTGGGGACTAAGATGTGAAGATGGGTCAATGCAATGCAAAGGCGACAGGCAGTGAGACAGTAAATGATAAGCAACGATGCTGGTTGTGACTCCTATGGGGATTCAGGAGTCCATTTTTATTAATGTTAACATGAATCACAACAATAATAATAACCATTTTATTGAGCACTTACTATGTTGCAGGACCGTGCAGACTATTCATTATCTCATGTAATTCTCAAAACTATCCTGTGGGGTACTATTATTATTCCAATGGGGTTTTTTGTTGTTGTTGTTGTGATAAATATATATCACATAGAACTTACCATTTTAAACATTTTTAAGTGGCATTAAGTACATTGACATTGTTGTGCAACCATCCATCTCCAGAACTTTTTCGTGATCCCAGACTAAAACTGTACCCATTAAACAGTAATTCCCCCTTCTGCCTCGCCCCTATTATTCCCATTTTGAAGATGAGGCAGCTAAGGCTTAAAGAAAGAAACAAATATTTCCCAAGGACATAGAACTGATATGTGTCCTTAATTTTAGAGTCTAGAATTTATGTGTCTTGAAGAGTTTAATTTCAAGTGAATATAGATTTCCAGGCAGAATTGCCAGTGTATGCCTTAAGTTCCTGGATCCGTTGAAGTAAGAACAAGAGGAAACAGAAATCACATTTATTTTGCAGTTTTACCCATGGCTAGTCTCACAACTATAAAAACTTTAGAGTAACTTTGAAGATATTTTTTTTTCAACTGGCAGCTGAATTTAAAATATTTTTCTTAGAACATCTGGGTGGCTCAGTCAGTTAAGCATAGGACACTTGATTTCAGCTCAGATCATGATTTTAGTGTCANTTCTTGTGTTACCTTTCGGGCTAGAATGGCCAGCTACAGAAGAATCTAGTAAAGTGTATCATTTAATCCCAAACTATGAACTCCCCCAGAAATTAGTAATGTCTCAAATAATACCCTTATCATCCCTTTTTTGGGGCAGCTTTAGCTGAGAAATTTTTTAAAAAACTGAAAATCAGTACTGCTTTTTCTTGTGATTTTATTTGCTTCTTTTGCTATTTATGCCTT
>NW_023197828.1:0-639 GCF_002007445.2 Ailuropoda melanoleuca
TGTCAGGTCAACAGGCTTTGGCATGGTGAAGCCCAGACTAACAGATTTACATCAGCTTTTCGTAGCATGTTAAAAAGTGGTTTTCATGCCTACTGAAAAGAGAGCAAAAAAAATTATTGTTAATACACATATATATTGTTGTACAGGACTAGACCCAATGGCTCTAAATAAATAGAAATATCTATTCTAATCAAAAACTTTCTACAATATAGAAAGAAATTTAATAAATGTTAAAATGATTCCTAGAAACTCACTGAAATGCATATAGATGCATCTTATAGAAACATNTGCATCTTATAGAAACATACATGTTATAGAATCAGCAAGGCAATAGAAACATTATGAGAAATTAAAGTATGGAGATACAGTAGGTGGTTTTATTTGTTTGCAAATTGAGCACCTGCTATATGCAAGACACCAGATGAAGCTGTGGGCATCAGGTAGGTGCTGTGAAAGGACCAATCACTGAGAGCAACTGCTTATCAGCTAAGACCGGATGCTATCAAATTCTTATACTGAATGTAAATGCGTGTGTGTGTACGTGCGTGTGTAGGAAACAGGTAAATAGCTATCATGGACAAAGCCTCAAAAACGTAATTTCTTAAAGTCAAAAGTCCATCTCCACAATCACAGGATTGG
>NW_023197829.1:0-1302 GCF_002007445.2 Ailuropoda melanoleuca
CAAATCTCTCTGTCAAAAGCCTCCTCTAAATGCATCGGAGGAGCACGGTTGTCTTCCTAGTACACTTGGGAGCTTGCGGCTCAGTTCAGGGCTGTCACCAGAGCCTCCAATTCCAGTATTTGCACCATCAATAGACAAAAAACACAGACATTTCTAACTGGGTGGGTGCAATTATTTTTTTTTTTAAATTCAATCAGCACAGTGTTCTATATAAGAAACTAGCAGAGCTGTCCTTGTCTCTGTGCTCTCTGCTCTGGGGTCCCAGAGCCAAAAGCAAGACCTACTTTCCTGCTGACATACCTGTACTTCCCCACTCTCTTCGATTCTATCCACACGGAGACACGATATCACTGGGCATATCCGGACATGAAGTGGTAGTCCTAAAGCATTTTCACAAAAAAAATTTTTTTCTCTCTTCCTACCTTATCACTGAACATGTGGGAATTTGTTAAGAATAAAGGACTTAGACATTTGTGGCTTTATGAAAAGAGCATCTCAGATTTAGAAGTGATAGCTTCTAGCACTATGAAGAACATAGTCTAAGTTAATAAGAGAGAGGAGAACTCCCACCCGAGAACTCTCACCATTGACTCTCCTACATAGTTATGCCCAGGCGAGGATGTCAATAGAGAGAACATGGTTACTAAGTCTCACATTTTATTATTATCATTACTTTTTTTATTTATTTTACATTTTTTTAAAAGTAGGCTCGTCAGCCAACATGGGGCTTGGACTCATGATCCCGAGATCAGGAGTGACATGCTCTACCAACTGAGCCGGCCAGGCTACCTTCACATTTTATTTTTAAACCTCACTTTATTAAATTGCATTTCACTTTATACCCATACTTTAGTCGATGCCACCCAACTCCCCCCCCCCATACCTCCTTTCTTGCTAATATCTCTAAATATGCTTCCAGAGTCTGTTCAAATATCCTCTTTTTGATAAATCATTTACTACCAATCTGGGCACCTTTGATCAGCCCCTCCTTTACTTCATCAGACTTTATCCATACTTATCATGTAGAATTTATAATGAATAGTACTTGTCGCTTTGATGAGCTAGCATAGTACCTTCCAGTAAGGTCCTACATGATATCATTGCTGGGATGAATGATAAAGGGTTAGATGGAGAAGACCTTTTTTTCTCCCCCTGCTGGGCTGTAACCTTGTTCTGGGCTTGGAATCCATCCTTGACTGAGCACATGAAGGTAACTCTCTGATCTATAGGTATTTTCCTGGATCAGGGTAGGTTTGCTCAGTACTGGTATCTTGACCAAAATCTAATTTCATCCACTACTTC
>NW_023197830.1:0-1218 GCF_002007445.2 Ailuropoda melanoleuca
ATTCAAATCTCTACCCTAGAATCTATGCAACCTTGAACAGTCACCTCCCTATACCTCAGTTTCTTCATCTGTTAAATGGAGAAAATAATAGAACTATCTTCATCAATCTGTTGTGAAAATTAAGATATGTAAATGCGTAGAACATCCAGCCAGTAGTAAGAATTCGATTCCCTCAGATATAGTTGTTAACCATTAGATAGTTGTTAACTATTATAGCTATTATTGATGAATCAGTGCCAATCTGAAAGGCTGCCTCTGAGTCTCCCTATATCCACCTATCTACCCAGTTCCAGAAATTATGATCCAGAAGGATACAACAAATATATTACCTCATTCTCTAGCAGCCAAGTCTCTTGAAGTCAATTGCTCATTAATCCTCTCATTCATTAATTATATCAGTCCGTCAGTCAGTCAAGATTTATTGAGCATGTCTTATATGCCAGGCAAACTTCTAAGTACTGAAGATACAGGGATGAATTAAGGGAGACAAAGTTCCTGATATCATGAAGCTTATATCTTACTGGGCGAGACAATAAACAAATATAGGATATGTGAGTGATTCGTGTGGGAAGACAAATAAAGCAGGGTAAGTAGATAGAGAGTAGAGGTGGTATCACATAGAAGGACCATAGAAGGCCTTTCTGATTAGGCAACATCAGAACACAGACTTCAGTGAAGTTAGAAACTGAGCCTCACCCATGATGTGGGAAGTGTGCTCCAAAGGGAGCACACCCTCAGTGCAAAAAACATTCAGTGCAGTTCTTAGAACCTTGTCAGGTTCAAGGAGTAGGAGATGGAATGAGGGATGCAGCCAGAGGACAGATAATACAGAGTTTGTAAAACATAGTAAGGCACAGGATTTCTTTCTAAGTGTGCTAGGAATTTACTAGAAGGTTCTAGACAAGAGAGTGACATGATCAGATTTACCTTTTGAAAGATCTCTAGGCAGCCATGGAGAGAAGAGACCATAAGAAGATGAAAAGTGGAAACGGAAATCAGACAAGAGGTCTTTGCAACAGTCAGATGCGATATGAATGTGAGGTGAGCAGGGTGGTCAAGGTAATGGGAATAAGAGGTCAGTTTCAACACATGTGGAAGAGTAGGAGCCATCAGGACTTGCTGAAGCATTCAGTTATGGATGAATGAGAAAGAGATAGCCACGACCTCAAGGTTTGGAGGACTTTTTTTTTTTTTTAGTTGTTTCTTTTTTTTTTTTTT
>NW_023197831.1:0-1352 GCF_002007445.2 Ailuropoda melanoleuca
TTGAGTCCCTATGTTGTAACATGAAACTACTATAACATTGTATGTGGACCATACTTCAATTAAAAAAAAGATTGCTACATACTTGAAATCATGTCTTCAGCTTTAGTTTACACTCACGTGTTCTTGACATTGCAGCCAAAGCCCATTCTAAGCATTGTGTATCTGGGTATAAATCCGCTGTACAGTGTGCCAGAATCAGCCCTCCAGCAGTACTGAGGAAACATTTTTACAAAGTGAGGAAATATTTAGGTTGTTTCTTAAATTATGCCAACCAGGGTGCCTCTTCCACCAGCCCTTTCATACGGGAGGACATTTTCAGGGCCTTTCCCATGTTTTTATTAGAAACAATGCTGGAATGCATAGCCTTCTACCATATATTTGAATATTTGTCCAATTATGTTTTAGAACCTCCACTACAGAAGCAAAAATTGAATATATTTAAAGACTTCGGTACATAATTCCCAAAAGACTTACAGATTTGTTACACATTTCACTCTTTTGCCAATGTGACATAAGAGACATATTCATACCAACTTATCAGTTGCAGCTTGGAAGCATCTTGTACTTTTCAAACAAAGCATTTTGTACAGGCTTTAATTTCCATATCGATGCTATGAGACTGGCAAAAGTATTCCAATTTTACCAATAGTAAAAACGAAATTTAGGAAATTAAGCTATCATGATTAAGATCAAACAGGTAATAATTGGTTGAAATACTATTTGAATTTGAATACTATGGATTACATTTATTGATTGATTCATTCACTCGTTCTATATGCATTTGTTGAGCACCTACTATGTATCATGCACTGTGCAGGCAGCTACGAATGTGCCAGTTAGCTGAGAGAGAAGTTCTCTGATACCAGAAAGCTCACATTTTAGAAGGAAAGCAGACTTAAAAAAAATAAATATTTACCCATTTATAATATTGAGATTGTGATAATATTGGAGACCTCTGGGGTAATGAGGGAATATAATGGGGAGGCTGTGATCCAATAATGGCAGTCGACATGACACAAGGAATATGGAAAGCAGAGGGAACTACCTGGTGGGCACTGTGGCTAGAGTTTAAAAAGTCAGAGGCCACAGGCATGAGGTGGAGCTCAAGAAGTCAAGGCCAGAGTGTGCAGAGCCCACTGGTCCAGCACTTCCCCAATTTTCAGTTGAGAAGGGCCATTAAAAAAAAAAAAATTCTCATGGTCAAATATTTGCATAAAATTAAATAATAATAAATTACTAAAATAATGAAATTTCAAAATAAAAAATGCATAAAAACAAAACCCCCAAATTTAGTTTAGTTTCATCAGACGTGAAGTTATTCTGAAATGCTGTGAAAATGTCTAGGTAGTCTC
>NW_023197832.1:0-1315 GCF_002007445.2 Ailuropoda melanoleuca
AGAAGGACAAGCTAAGATGACATTTAGCAGATGGAAGCAAATAATAAAGATTAGCACTGAAAGAAATGAAACAGAAACTAGAAAAATTATAGAAAAGATCCACTAAACTGAGAGCAGTTGTTTTTTGAAAAAAAGTTTGTAAGGATTTTCAATCAATTTCCCTTTTCTCTGGCATGATCTCAGTCGAATCACACCACCCCTCCCTGTGATGTACTTCTTCCCAGGTTTATCTCTGAACTTCCCACTGCTATACAACCTATACTCTAGACAGAAACAGCAGCTGCAGGGGCCTGTGACCTATGCAGTTCCAGAGCCCTGCATTCAGAGGGACCCCACACTTGATTTAATTCTCTGCCATCTCTGTTTTGAAATTCTCAACAAGTTTTGAACAAGAGGAGTGCATTTTCATTTTGCATTGGGTCCCACAAATTGTGAGCCAGTCTTGTTTTTATGTTTAGAATGAGCTCTCTTTTTCTCACAGTATTCTACCTGGCAAGTTTTCAAAATGCAGCTTAAATATCACCTTGCCTCTGAAAATTATCCTGATTTCCTACCCCCACCTGCCGAGGGAATAAATGGCTCTTTTCTGTATATATCTTGGTTCCATGCCATTTGGCATAAACTTGTATTATAGTAATTGTTTTTTTTATGAAGATTTGTATATATATTTCTCCTGCATGAGTTGGGCTTAAAAAGCTTGCTTCATTCATTATTACACATAGCAATTTCCTAGTGTATTGTCTATGGCTGTATGATAATATTCAATAAATATTTGATTGAATCAAAGAACAAATGAATAGATGAGTACAATGTAGTTTGTATCTTTGTCTTTAAAATAGTAAGAGCAGACACTACAGATTTCAATAGCAGATAAATTCATTTGCTACCAGTGTTCACTTCTTATCTCTACCCAAACCACCCAGTTACAATTTTTGTCCAATCCTCCCATTTGTTCCTTATTGGTAATATAAAACATACTCTGTTATCAGATATTCAATAAACTTCAGGCAGTTATTACTTGAACTGAAAATTTCCTTTAAACTTAATTTCCCAGAGCAATAAGAGGCATGCACACAGTTTAACACTTACCGATTTGTTATTCGGTATGTTTTCTTTAATTCATATTTGGAAACTCATCCACAGCAAGACTCTATGTTCCTGGAAAGGCTTCTGGTTCTGGCCAANTGTTCCTGGAAAGGCTTCTGGTTCTGGCCAAGATGGAGTAATAGGGATCCAATTTATCTTCCCACCTGGAACACCACAAAACCATAGAAAACATATGAAATAGTGATTTTCAAGACATTGGATGAGAGTC
>NW_023197833.1:0-901 GCF_002007445.2 Ailuropoda melanoleuca
GCTGGAAGGGGCAGAGGGACTCTTAGGTAAATACAGATTTTTGTTTTGATACCTGATTAATTCAACTTCCCTTCTCCCCATATTCCAGTGTCAATAATTCCCACCACTTTCTGAATTCCAAGAGGGGATTTACTTTTGGAATCAGAAAAAAAAAATCAATGCTTTAAGGCTTCTCTTTTTTGAACCCGATTTAGGTGGATCGATTATGATCTTTCACTTCCATGATGTGTCTTATATGAGAATATTCATTCAACAAATATTGACTAAGTGTGTGTTGGGGATGAGGCTGGTTCGAACATTGAAGGGGAATATAAGATCTATATTTCCATCTCTATACCTACGCATATAACATAGATTATAATCTAATAGGGAAGACACAATACATGCAGAAGTGGGAGACCAGAGTGAAGACGACGCCGAGAAACTGTGCCTTAGGACCTCAGGACTTGTGCTCAGTTCGTAATAAAGAACATCTCTGCCTTCTCCTGGGGTGGAAAGAGTTCTGATGTCATTGATGTGTGAAGACTCATTTCTCTTTCCTAGTTCACTCATTCAGAGTGGGTAGCCTGGGTTTAAACTCTTCCCGGGGCACCATTGCTCACGGCCCACGAGCCCTTTGGGGTATACTCTGTGGCTGCCTGTGGGGTCCTGTGCCTTCTTCCCAGACAGGCAGCTCAGTAGGAGGCAGACTGAGACTCCACTTCTGCTCCTTCTGTTGTGTGCCTCTGGGTGAGTTACTTCGCTTTTGTGAACCCCAGTTTCAACGCATGCAAAGCAGAGATCGTAGCACTTTCCTCATGATATAAAGATCAAAATGAGACATCTGTATCTCCTACATGGTACATAGAAAATGAGCAGTTAATGTAAATTCTCTGTTCTTATATCAAGATTTTCTTTTTTT
>NW_023197834.1:0-409 GCF_002007445.2 Ailuropoda melanoleuca
TGCCACAAAAAGGGAATGGAGAAAGTGTTTTTCCTCATAAAGGCATAATCTCCCATTATTTGATGAAAAAAGAGGTGCAGACCTGTGTGTTTGATGTACAATTGTTGATAATTTTTGAAAAAAAAACACTTTTTTTTGGTCACACATAAACGATCTCTGCAAGGGTACAAAAAAGGTAGATGACATTGGTTGGCTCTGTGGAGCCTGTGTGACCCGAAGTCAGGGGAAGGGAGAGATTTGTCACTGTACGCCCCTTTGTGGTTTTTGAATTTTGAACCACATAAAAGTATTGTGTATTTCCTAATTAAAAAGATAGATGAGGGGCGCCTGGGTGGCACAGCGGTTAAGCATCTGTCTTTGGCTCAGGGCGTGATCCCGGCGTTATGGGATCAAGCCCCACATCAGGCTC
>NW_023197834.1:511-910 GCF_002007445.2 Ailuropoda melanoleuca
TTAAAAAAAAAAAAAAGATAGATGAATGGAGGGATGCCTGGGTGGTTCAGTCTGTTACGCATCCAACTCTTGGTTTTTTCTCAGGGCATGATCTCATGGTCTCAGGGTCATGAGATCAAGCCTCTCCTCCGGGCTCTGTGCTCAGTTGGGGTCTGTTTGAGATTCTCTCTCTCCCTCTGCCCCTCTCCCACTCATGCCCTCTCTCTCTCTTTAAAGTAAATAAATAAATCTTTTAAAAAAAGGTAGATGAATGGATAAAGAAGATTCTATATATATATATATATACACACATTATACACACACACACAATGGAATGTTACTCTGCCATAAAAAAGAATGAGATCTTGTCACTTGGTACAACACAGATAGACTTAGAAGAACTTAGGCTAAGTGAAATAA
>NW_023197835.1:0-238 GCF_002007445.2 Ailuropoda melanoleuca
GATCCCTCCTACATTGTTGGTGGGAATGCAAGTTGGTACAGCCACTCTGGAAAACAGTGTGGAGTTCCTTTAAAAAGTTAAAAATTGAGCTACCCTATGACCCAGCCTTTGCACTACTGGGTGTTTTTCCCAAAGATATAGACGTAGTGAACAGAAGGGCCATATGCACCCCAATGTTCATAGCAGCATTGTCCACAATAGCTAAATCGTGGAAGGAGCCGAGATGCCCTTCAACAGA
>NW_023197835.1:333-637 GCF_002007445.2 Ailuropoda melanoleuca
TGGGATCGAGCCCCACATCAGGCTCTTTCACTATGAGCCTGCTTCTTCCCCTCCCACTCCCCTGCTTGTGTTCCCTCTCTCGCTGGCTGTCTCTATCTCTGTTGAATAAATAAATAAAATCTTAAAAAAGGAAAAAAAAAGAAATATTTATAAAAAGAAGCTGTGGTCCATATATCCAATGGAACATTACTCAGCTATCAGAAAGAACGAATTCTCAACATTTGCTGCAACACGGACAGCGCTGGAGGAGATAATGCTAAGTGAAATAAGTCAAGCAGAGAAAGACAATTATCATATGGTTTCT
>NW_023197836.1:0-2617 GCF_002007445.2 Ailuropoda melanoleuca
AGAGCTAGCTGTTGTCACTTTCCTTACGGTCTATTTCATAAGAGACAGCGTGGCATGAACAGCAGGAGAAGAGGTACTGCTCAGGAACACTTGGGTCGGGGCTCCAGCCACAGTCCCTTCCCTGCGAGGAAATGTGCTCTTAGTGGTGCGGTGGGTCGCTGAGAATTTACAAGGAGGCGGTGTCGCTGGGACCCCCACCACACTCTCCCACCCTGACCAGCATTCATTTTTACTGCACCAATTTTTCTTATATTTTAAAATCTAAGTTTTGAGTTGAAAGTCCATTTTGAGCCCTTGAGTGTTTTACTGTGTAGTTGGTTTTTTTAAAAAAGTAATTGTTTGAGCATGACATTACTACCATGAGAATNTTGTGTAGTTGGTTTTTTTAAAAAGTAATTGTTTTTTTAAAAAGTAATTGTTTGAGCATGAGATTACTACCATGAGAATTATTCCCAGAACTGGGCTATGTGACAGTTAGGATGCTAATGTGGGCACACGCCAGCCAGGCCAAGTGACTGCTGGGAGGGCCTCTGGGGGCCCTTGGATCCTGATACTTTTGCAGAGTGCCCCAAAAGGCCCATGGTCGTGGGGATCTCAAGCTGAGCACATCGCTGGTGTTTTTGAGTCCGTCTGGTTGTGGTCAGTAGCCCAAGTACGGTTTGTGTTTAATGAGAACTGCCCTGTGGGGTCAGAGCGAGATGCAGAAGGTATGGATGGGTTCTTTTGAAAGTGGACCGGGTGTCAAGGAAGAGCCCTCTTGAGGTGCCAGCAGCTCCAGCGTGGTTCATAAAACATGATGAGGAAGTACAAGGTTTTGTAGGTTACTAGAAACTTCTTTTCAGAGGAATAGCATTACAGAAGCTTACTTCTTTCTAGATGATTGGCTAGGAAGCTACAAGGTCACCCTGACATGAAGAAAGCTTAAGTTTTAAGGTCAGAGACAGTGTTTGGGGAAAATCAGGACAGTGTAATGAGGAATCGTCGTGAAAGTGGATATTCTTGCCCGGTTCCTGATCTTAGGGGGTAAGACTTGAGTCTTTCACCATTAAGTATGTTAGTTTTAGCTTTTTTGCAGATGCCCCTTATCAGGTTGAGGAAGTTCTCTTATATTTCTAGCTTGTTAAGAGTTTTTTTTTAATATGGGTGGAGGTTGAATTTTGTCACATTTTTTTTCTGCATCTCTTTATGAGATAATTTTTTTTCTTTTGGGCTATTAATAGGGTGGATTGCATTGGTTTTTGAATATTAAAGGCAGACTTGCCCTCCTGAAATAAACAGCACTTGGTTATGCTGCATTGTCCTTTCTGTTTTGCTGGATTTGATTTGCTGNAAGGTCACCCTGACATGAAGAAAGCTTAAGTTTTAAGGTCAGAGACAGTGTTTGGGGAAAATCAGGACAGTGTAATGAGGAATCGTCGTGAAAGTGGATATTCTTGCCCGGTTCCTGATCTTAGGGGGTAAGACTTGAGTCTTTCACCATTAAGTATGTTAGTTTTAGCTTTTTTGCAGATGCCCCTTATCAGGTTGAGGAAGTTCTCTTATATTTCTAGCTTGTTAAGAGTTTTTTTTTTTAATATGGGTGGAGGTTGAATTTTGTCACATTTTTTTTCTGCATCTCTTTATGAGATAATTTTTTTTCTTTTGGGCTATTAATAGGGTGGATTGCATTGGTTTTTGAATATTAAAGGCAGACTTGCCCTCCTGAAATAAACAGCACTTGGTTATGCTGCATTGTCCTTTCTTTTTTGCTGGATTTGATTTGCTGATTTTTTTTTAAAGGAATTTTACATCTACATTCATGAGGGATATTGTCTGTAGTTTTCTTTCATTGTATTTTCTTTGTCTACTTTCGTTATCAGGATAATGTTGGCCACCAAAAATGAGTTGGATAATCTTTCTTTCTCTTCTATTTTCTGGCAGAAATTGTGTGGAACCGTTGTATTTGTCTCTTTAAAGGTTTGGTAGAATGGGATAGTGGAACCATCTGGGGTTGTTAATCACAAATTCAATTTCTCTAATAGTTACAGGACTATTCATGTTATCTGTATCTATGTATCTATGTCTGTATGGTAGTCATGAGACCACTCAGGTTGTCCATATCTATATCAGGTTTCATCTCAGGTGATTTTGAGAATTTGTTGGTCCTAAGTTCTCATATTTATGAACATAGAGTTGCCTATACTATTTCTTATTGTCTTTTTTAATGGTTACTAGATCTAGAGTGATAGCCTTTCATTCCTGAAACAAGTCATTTGTGACCTCTCTCTTTTTTTCTTTTTCAGTCTTACCAGGGAGTTGTCAATTTCATTATCTTCAGTCAACTAGTTTCTGGTTTCATCAATTTTTCCTATTGCTTTTGTTTTCAATTTCACTGATTCCCCCTTGCTTTTTATTTATTCTGCTTTTCTTTTCTCTAGAATGTTAAAGTGGAAGCTCATATTACTAGTTTGAGACTGTTCTTCTATTCTAATATAAGCATTTCACATTACNATATCTATGTATCTATGTCTGTATGCTGGTCATGAGACCACTCAGGTTGTCCATAGCTATATCAGGTTTCATCTCAGGTGATTTTGAGAATTTGTTGGTCCTAAGTTCTCATATTTATGAACATAGA
>NW_023197837.1:0-3109 GCF_002007445.2 Ailuropoda melanoleuca
TTTTGTCTGGAAGGGAAGCCAGACAGCAGATGCAGCATTTACATTTTCTCAAACGACAACTGAATGCTGAGAATGATTAGTGCTTTTTATGAAATGTGTCAAAATGATAATAAAATCTCCAATTTACACCATCCGCCTACTTATTGATCATCTTTCCAGAAGCCCCTTCTCTCCTCGGTAGTCCAGGATGAAAAAGACAATGAGGGGAAAGCTTAAAGGGAGCTCGCACCAGGGGAGACATAGACATTGTGATTCACTCCAAAATGGTTTGTGTTTTTCAGCCTTTGACTTCCCCACTTGGCCACATAACGCGATGGTTCGGAGCGTGGATTCCATATCAAGACGGGCCCTTGACTCAAGCCCTGCTTCTGCTCCTTGTTAGGTGTAAGACATTTTTTCCAAGCCTCAGTTTCTTCATTTGTAAAATGGGGGATTAATGATACATATTTCTAAGTATTTGTTGAAAGGGTTCAATAACGTCCTTTATGAAGAGGTTTAGCAAACACAGTGTCCGGCACCCCTCAGAAGTGACCCTTTTGGTTATCTATAGCTGCGTAACGAACCACCTCCAAAACTTTTATGGTTTGAAATAACTCTACCACCTCTCCTGGTTCTGTGGGCTGACTGGGCAGCCGTGGGCCAGCTGGGCAGGTCTCCTGTCTGCAGCAACCACAGCCACCTAGGGGTCATCTGGAGCCTTGGTGGGGACGGCTGGAAGGCAGGGTTCAGCCTGGATGGCTGGACTTCTCTTTCCCTCCGCCTCACGGCCTCTTCTTCTCTTCAGCAGGACAGCCGTATTTTCTACACGGCAGCTTTTGTCCCCAAAGTGCGGAAGCACAGGTGCAAGGCCTTCACAAGGCTTAGGCTCAGAGTTGGCATANTACGGCCTCTTCTTCTCTTCAGCAGGACAGCCGTATTTACTACACGGCAGCTTTTGTCCCCAAAGTGCGGAAGCACAGTTGTGAGGCCTTCACAAGGCTTAGGCTCAGAGTTGGCATATTTTCTTCTCTGCCACATCCTATTTATTAAAATGAGTCACAGAGCCAGTCCAGATGCATTGTGGGAGGGGAGACTATATAAGGCCGTGAATACTGGGAGGCATGGTTCATTGGCAGGTGTCTTTGGAAACCAACTGCTACATTGATCAATACATGAGTTTTACAATTGGAATTCCAAGTATGCTTCCATCCCTTGTCTCTTTTTTTAGAAATACCATCTCTTGCTGGGTTTGCACAGAGTTATTGAAAAGTATTTGTTGACTGTATAGAGTAATGTAGAGTCATGTGGACACCACCCAAACTACAGTCCACTGGGATGGGTGCCATGTTCGTTTCTCCCATATCACTCCACAGGCCTAGGACAGGGCTCTGCGTACAGTAGGTATTAAATAAAGGCGGCACATTTTGTTGGATANGAAAGGCTGCACATTTTGTTGGATATTAATATTTCTATACCAGCTTAATATTTCGTGTATCTTTTTTTAAACCTTTTCCTTGTAAGTTTTCCCTGTCAATGTTTATGTTAGGCGCATAAAATATAGCTGGGTTTAAAAATAATCATCTTTTTCCTGGTGCCTTTCATCTGTTTTCATTTCTTGTGATAACTAATATAGTTGGATTTACTTCTACCATCTTGTTGGGTTTTTTTTTTTATCAATTTTTAAATTGCTTCTTTTTTCCCCCTTCTTTCACGTCTTCTACTGATTCAGAAGTTATGCATTTTATTTCTGTTCTTAGTGGTCACCTTCAGTTTTTAACAGCATTCTTGACCACGCAGTCTGAAACTCTGAGTTTAAACTCAAGTCTTCTCCTATCTATCAAGTGTTCTTGTCTAGTATTTTATTTCTGCCTTTAAAAAAAACTCGCTCCAAAGTAGTCATTATAAATATGTATTTTTATTTTTAAATTTACATTCAGTACAATTCTTTCTTTTGGGTGTACAGTAAGTACTAAGAGCCTTGACAAATGCTTAGGGTTGNGAAATGCGTAGGGTTGTGTAATGGCCAAAATAATCATGATAGGGTCCTATCAGACAAGCAAGTTTCTTCATGCTGCCACTTTGGAAGCACACCCCCCTTCCTTCCCTCTGTCCCTGATGAGCACTGATTTGTTCTTTGTCCCTACGGTTTTTCTATTCCAGAATGTCAGATAAATGGAATCATATGATAGGTAGGCTGTTCAGCCTGGCTTCTTCCGCTTAGCCTCATATACCCACTTGCTGCAAGTGGCCATAGTTTATCCCTTTTTATTGCTGAGCAGTATTCCATCATACGGGTGTATCACAGGCTTTTTTAAGTTAAATTTTTATTTTTAACCCATCTTCAGTTGAAGGACATTTGGGCTGAATCAGGTTTGGGTGATTATGAATAAAGCCGACATAAATATTCATGTACAGTTTTTATATGTATGCGTGAACAAAAGTTTTCATTCCCCTCGGAAAATACCTAGGAGGAGCACTGCTGAGTCATGCAGAGAGTCTATGCCTCACTCTATAAAAAACCTGCCAAACTGTTTTCCACGGTGGCTATTACAGTTTGTATTCCCATCGGCAACGTATGAATGCTCTACTCACTCCCCGTCCTCACGAGCCCTCGGCTCTGTCAGTTGTGGGTGTGCGCATGTTTCATGTGTTTGTATGTGTGCCTTCCTATGGGGGTGATGGTGTCTCGTCGTGGGTTAAGTTTGCATTTTCTAGTGAATGATGGCATTGAACCTCTTCTCAGGTGCTTCTTTGCCATCTGTATATCTGGCAAAGCATCTTTAGCTCATTTTTTAGGTGGGGTTGCTTTCTCGTTGTGGAGTTTTGAGAGTTCTCTGAACAGTGTCGCTCAGAGTTCCACACATCCCCCACCCACTGCCTTTGTCCCTCCTGCTACTGTGCGTGCATAGTAGGTACCCCACAAGTGTCTGCTGAATGACTGAGGTAAGGAAGGAGTGGGACAGCTGAGCTTTCTGGTCCCTGAGGAAGTGACCGCAGATTGCACCCCNAGCAACGTATGAATGTTCTAGTCGCTCCCCGTCCTCACGAGCCCTCGGCTTTGTCAGTTGTGGGTGTGCGCATGTTTCATGTGTTTGTATGTGTGCCTTCCTATGGGGGTGATGGTGTCTCG
>NW_023197838.1:0-660 GCF_002007445.2 Ailuropoda melanoleuca
ATCCTATGAGCTCTTTAAGCTCTTCAGTAGCAGGGTAAAAAAGTAGTCCAGGTGAGGAATATAAATGACCAAGATTCGAGCTGTAGGAATAAAAGTAGGAGAGTAGATTTCTTAAGTAGAGTCAACGAAGAAGGCTGATTGAAATAGAGGCTCAGAGACTCAGCCTCTGTCTCAGTGTCTGTGGTGGCTTGGTGGTGATGCCGTGAGCCAGGGGACAAGAGGGAGCATATGGGAGAAGAGTGTTTTCTTTGAGGCAAAGAGTAGTCAAGAGAGATAATCTTAATTTTGGATCTGCTGAGTTTGAGAATGCATATAGGATGAGAAGATGGAAATATTTATTAAGAATTAGAGAACTATGGGCCCTGTAGAGTATGTGTTTAGGGCTTGAAATGCAGATTTGGAAGTCCTAATTTATATAGAGAATAAAAGGTGTCTGTTTGCTGTGTTTTCTTTCTCCTATAAGCCTTGCTTAGTTNAAGCCTTGCTTAGTTTTAAATGAAAATAGTAATTGGAAAATTTTATGTTTATGCTTTTTCTGTTTAGACATATGTTGCCAACATTCTGATTGCAGTGAACCCGTACTTTGACTTACCTAAAATATATTCTTCAGAAGCAATAAAGTCATATCAAGGAAAATCTCTTGGGACAATGCCACCTCAT
>NW_023197839.1:0-327 GCF_002007445.2 Ailuropoda melanoleuca
ATCATATGGTATATCTATTTTTAATTTTTTGAGGATACTTCATACTGTTTTCCATAGTGGTTGTACGAATTTAGATTCCCACTAACAGTGTACAAGGACTTCTTTTTCTTCACATCCTCACCTAAACTTTTATTTTTTATCTTTTTGATTCTAGCCAATCTGACTGGTGTAAGGTGGTATCTCACTGTGGTTTTGATTTGCATTTCCCTGATGATGAAATCAGTGATGCTGAACATCTTTTCATGTGTCTGTTGGCCATTTGAATGTTATCTTGTGAAAAATGTTTATTCAAGTCTTCTGCCTATTTTTTAATTGTTATTTGTTTTT
>NW_023197839.1:529-728 GCF_002007445.2 Ailuropoda melanoleuca
TAGTCCTAATAATTTATTTTTGCTTTTGTTTCCCTTGCCCAAGGAGACATGCCTAGAAAAATGTTGCTAAGGCCAGTGTCACAGAGATTACTACCTATGTTTTCTTCTAGGACTTTTATTATTTTAGGTTTTACAGTTAGGGCTTTAATCCATTTTGAGTTTATTTTGGTGTATGGTGTGAGAAAATGGTCTAGTTTCA
>NW_023197840.1:0-247 GCF_002007445.2 Ailuropoda melanoleuca
CACGAGAGATGATGATCGTTGATATTTCCCTGGACTGTGTGGGGTCTCAGAGACCACAATCTGGCACTCTCATCAGGCTTCCGCGACCACTTTCCCTCATGTTTCTCTATTCACGAAAGGTGAGGATAGTGCTAAGACGGTCCCTGTACGGGGCGGTTTCTGACGGACGTGTTTTGGGCCTTTTCGTTCCATTGCCGCCAGCAGTTTTGACAGGATTTCCCCAGGGAGCAAGCATTTCGTTGGAAGC
>NW_023197840.1:447-725 GCF_002007445.2 Ailuropoda melanoleuca
GTCCCCAGTGAAAAGGCTGCTGTTCGCTGGAGGTGTGTTCCTGGACGCTCTGCTTTATTACCAATGAGAAGGGCGCTGAGTCCCCAAATCCTGAACTTTTCATTCATGCTCCCTTACTCACGAGAGATGATGATCGATGATATTTCCCTAGACTGTGTGAGGTCTCAGAGACCACTATGGGGCACTCTCATCAGGCTTCCGCGACTGCTTTCCGTCATGTTTCCCTATTCACGAAGGGTGATGATAGTGCTAAGACGGTCCCTGTACGGTGTTGTTTC
>NW_023197841.1:0-900 GCF_002007445.2 Ailuropoda melanoleuca
GAAAATGAGGACTAATGCACTCTTATGAGGCAAAGAGTGGACAGGGTTTTAGCAAGGAAGTTTGAGAGAGAGATAAAGACTGACATGAATTTGGATGCACATGGCATTTATGCCACACACACACACACACAAAGTTATAGAAGCAGAAAAATAAAAATATGAAAATACTGTTTATTAATGAGGTTGTATTTGGTTTAATATTGAGATAATATTAAGTATTATGGCAACTACTAATGTTAACTCCTTGTACTGTGCAGTCAACAGTGTGAGTGCTTTGTATGTGCTAACTCATGAAATCTGTGTGCTGTTTTGACTTTTCACATCATTTATACAAGTGTGCAAAACATCATCCCCCCCCATAAATTATCGCTGTTTACGTCTTGAAACTTCATTTCACCTGTGGGGAAAATGTCAATAAATTTTAGGAAAGCACATTATTTTTAAGTTTTTGGATAAATTCTTTTATTCAGTGTGGTCTCCTCTGTATTGTCTTCCCTTCTGACACAGCCTCTAAACTCTTGGGACAAAGAAGCTCGTGTAACCTCTTTTGCACCATGCTACGTGTCAACCACAGTCTCACTAAACCACTCTCCACTCTCATGAGCTTTCCTCTTTGCTGGCTGATTTTGACTGATTGCATTAATATCCCCAGTCAGTGTCCTCCTCCTCCTCCTCACGTCTTTGCCATGTCGTGATACTGTCCCNCCTTTGCCATGTCGTGATACTGTCCCCTTTCATGACAGACACTTTACCAGTATAACGGCAGCCTACTTTGAACAAACTTGGAGATATACTTGCACATCTCGTCTTCTTCCTTGGACCTTGCCACCAAAATAAGAACGTGCCTGCTCTGGAGATGTGAGATACAAATGAGTGAGAGCAAACCCACTGTAGCTAAGG
>NW_023197842.1:0-1571 GCF_002007445.2 Ailuropoda melanoleuca
ACAAAAATGCCCACTCCATATTCTTATTCACTATAGTACTGGAAGTCCTAGCTAAAGCAATTAGGCAAAACAAAGAAATAAAAATCATACAAATGAGAGGAAAAAGTAGAATTGTCTGTATTTGCAGATGGTATGATTTGGCATATAGTAAATCCCAAATACTTAACCAAAAAACTGTTGACGCTAACAATTTTAGTTAAGTTTCAGGATATAAAATCAACATACAGAAATCAGTCGCACTTCTCTACACTAATAATCAAATATCTGAAAAAGAAACAAAGAAAACTATCCCATTCACAATAATATCAATAAAATACTTGGGTGTAATTTTAACGAACGAAGTGACAACTAAAGACTTTGCTAAAAAAAATTTGAAAAAGACACAAATGGAAAGACACTCCATATTCATGGATGGGAAAAATTAATAACGTTAAAATGTCCACTACTCAAAGCCACATGTAGATTATAGGCAATCCCCATCAAAACAACAATGACATTCTTTTAAAAAGTAGAAAAAAGAATCTTCAAATTAGTATGGAATCAAAAAAGACCCCAAATAGCCAGAGCAATCCTGAAGAAAAAGAACACATCTAGAGGTAGGACACTTATCGATTTCTAACTATACTACAAANAATCTTTAAAAAAAAAAAAGTAGAAAAAAGAATTTTCAAATTAGTATGGAATCAAAAAAGACCCCAAATAGCCAGAGCAATCCTGAAGAAAAAGAACACATCTAGAGGTAGGACACTTATCGATTTCTAACTATACTACAAATCTTTAGTAATAAAAATCACATGGCACTGGCATAAAAATAATCACAGAGACCAAACGAACAGAACAGAGAGCCCAGAATTAAGCCCCTGCATATACGGTCAACTAGTATTTGACAAAGGAACACAGAACACTGTATAGGCAAAGACAGTCTCTTCAACAAATAATGTTGGGGAAAACTGGATCAATACCTCACAAAAATTAACTTAAAATGGATCAAGAACTTAAACATGAAACCCAATACCACAAAACTCCTGGAAGAAATCTTAGAAAAGTTCCTTAACATTAGTCTTAGCAATGAGTTTCTGGATATGAAACCAAAAACACAATAAAAGCAGGTATGAACAATTGGGATTACGTCAAACTTAAAAATGTCTGCACAGCTGAAGAGACAAAACAAATAGGAAACCTACAAAATGGGAGAAAGTTTTCAAACACCATATACCAGACAGGAGATTAATATCCACAATACAGAGAATTCATAAAATTCAGGAACAAAAAATGAATCATCTGATTAAAAAATGGCCAGATGAACTAAATACACATTTTGCCAAAAAAAAAATAAAAACAAAGACACCCAAATAGCTAACAGAAATCTGAAAAAATGCTCAGCAAAATAATGGCCTTTTGTTGTTGTTGTTTTGTTTTCCTATAGCTCATCAAACTGTGAGGATATTCAACTAACATCTGGATCAAGGAGACAATTTGAATTATCCTACCATATACTTTATTCGGAAACAAACCCTATTATGATCCTTTGCCAGATGTCGTCAGAAAATTCTTATGTTTTCTATCACTTT
>NW_023197843.1:0-1164 GCF_002007445.2 Ailuropoda melanoleuca
GCTCCCGCACCCTTGCTTACGTGAATAACCAATACCCACCCGCAGATCTTACAGAGCCTAAAAGAACATTGTTTTGTTTTTTTTATGAGAGTTGTATTGAGTCTATTTTGTTTCTTGGCATTTGGTCACCTTTATATATAGCTAGTAATTGAGTCCCTCTTACAGTTTAATAGATGATTTGCTTTAAGAGTAACTACTTTGGTCCTTAATATAATCTATGTTGCTCCATTTCAGGGATATTAGCTTGCATTCAGCCTTAACCGCGATGTTCCAGTCCCTGCTGGCCACCCCCGATCTCCTCCGCATACACCTTAGCTCAACCAGAGGCCTGCAGATTTACATACGGGTCACACGGGACAGGAACACTCACAGTGAACACTGATCTCACTGGTGTGGTCACAGCGGGTGAGAGAGAACGAGTAAAATCGTTGAAAGTTTAAAAAAACAGCAGTGATGTATGCTGAGTCTTTTCAGATTCTTTGTTCAGGAGGAATCACAAAATTGACCCATCTCAAATACTAATAGCCACAAGGTCACAGGCCGGGGCCAATGGAAGAGGCACAGAGCATATACCCCTGTTGTGTCAACATCTAACCAGGGAGAAACTGGACAGGCCTGGGGCCAGGACACCCAGGGAGGGGGTGCTCGGGAACACTGCAGGCCCCGGACAGCAGTCATGTCCAGCTGCTACAGAGGCATTTCAGTATTTTAACAATAGGATGGGACCCCGCTCAGCTCTCGAGGAGAAACCCCACCTGCCCACGCTGGCTGGCAATGAGCCAGCAGCTCTGAGGCCTTCAGTAATGAGCTAAAAATATCCTTATAGGGGCACCTGGGTGGCTCAGTTGGTTGAGCTGGCTCAGGTCAAGATCTCAGGGTCATGGGATCGAGCCCCGTGTCAGGCTCCCTGCTCAGCACGGGGTCTGCTTATCTCTCTCTCTCTGTTCCTCCCCCCTACTCATGCTCCCTCTCTCTAAGTAAATAAAATCGTTTTAAAAAACAAAATAAAAGATAAAAATCTCTATATAGATTTAAATTGTTGTCAGAATTCTTGACGAGCCACGTGGACTGTGTTTTGGTAGCTTCTGTGATCGCATCCTTTACCAAAGCCAGGTGGGTTGGCGCCACTAATTCCTTACGCCTCCAAAGCATAAGCGCACGTGA
>NW_023197844.1:0-1112 GCF_002007445.2 Ailuropoda melanoleuca
ATTTAGGTTTTTAATCCATTTTGAGTTTATTTTTGTGTATGGTATAAGGAAGTGGTCCAGTTTCATTCTTTCACAGGTGGCTGTCCAGTTTTCACATCATTTGTCGAAAAGTCCGTCTTTTTCCCATTGTATATTCATCCCTCCCTTGTCAAAGATTAACTGACCATATAATTGTGGGTTTATTTCTGGGTTTTCTGTTTTATTCCATTGATCTATGTGTCTATTTTTATGCCTGTACCCTACTGCTTTAATTACTACTGTTATGAAATGTAACTTGAAATCTTGAATTGTGATACCTCCAGGGTTTTACGGGTTTTTTTTTTTTTTTCAAGATTGCTTTGTCTGCTTAAGTTCTTTTGTGGTCCCAAATTTTAGGATTGTCTGCTCTAGTTCTGTGCAAAATGCTATTAGTATTTTAATAGGGATTGCACTGAATCTGTAGATTGCTTTGGGCAATATGGACATTTTAACAATATTTGTTCTTCTAGCCTATAAGCATGGAATGTCTGTCCACTTCCTTGTACTGCCTTGAACTTCTTTTATAGAGTTTTATAGTTTTCAGAGTACAGGTCTTTTATCTCTTTGATGAAGTTTATTCCTAGATTTTTGTTTGTTTTTGGTACAATTATAAATGGGATCATTTTCTTAATTTCTCTTTCTGCTACTTCATTATTTGGTGTATAGAAATGCAACAGATTTCTGCATATCGATTTTGTATCCTGCAACCTTACTGAATTCATTTATCAGTCTAGTAGTTTTTTGGTGGAGTCTTTAGGGTTTTGTATATAGAGTATAACATAATCTGCAAACAGCGAAAATTTTACCTTTTCCTTACCTATCTGGATAACTTTTATTTCTTTTTCTTGTCTAATTTTGTGCCTAGTACTTCCAGTACTATGTTGAATAGAAGTGGTGAGATTGGACATTGTTGTTCCTGATCTTAGGGGAAAAGCTCTCAGTTTTTCACCACTGAGTACAATGTTAGCTGTGGATTTTTCACATATGGCTTTTAATATGTTGAGGTATGTTCCCTCTAAAATATTTGTTGAGGGTTTTTATCACGAATGGATGTTGTACTTTGTCAAATGCTTTTCTACACCTACTGAAATGAT
>NW_023197845.1:0-1292 GCF_002007445.2 Ailuropoda melanoleuca
CAAAATCACAAATGACTATCTCTTATTTTTCATGATCCGTATTTTCTGGGTTTTTGAGATAAAATGTTTAATGTGGGACATTTTAATTTCAGGGTGTAGAACTAGAGCATGGGTTATAAAGGATGCTAGGGGGATAAGGGTTGGATGTGGATTGGATGTGAATAGGTGAAGGTAAATAAATAAACAAGAGGTAGATCCAGCTTCCTTCATTTAGGAAGACATTACCTCTTATCTCAGAAAGAAAATTCATACCATGAGTAATTTCCTTTGTTTGTCTTTCCAGCTCCCCAGACAAAAGCACACAGCACACAATGACTTAACTGTATTCATACCTGTTCTGCCCATCTTTCCTCCTATCTCCAAGAAAGGCATATACTTCCTTATACCGTTCCTTACTATGTTTAACTTCAGATCGTGGATCCAGGTCACTTTATCAAGTTTTCTAGATGACCAATTCACCAATGAATACTTCATCACATTTTCTTATTTCTTTTAATTATACATTTTAAAGCAAACTATGTTGGATATTTAAAAATTACTACAAAGTTTTACAGTATTTTTTGTTTTGTCTTCATAACACTACTTTAAGAAATAATTACTTTGCACTTGTTTCAGTTGCCTCTTTCTGGACAGATAGGATAGGGAAACTCTCCTTAAGGGCATAGTAAAACTTTTTCCTGTGGGCCTCAGATTGTAGGGTACGTGAAAGTCTGAGATAGAGGGGTGAAGAGAGAAAACCCATAGATATATTTTTTCTTAAAGTATATTGATTGAAAATATCTATACTTATGAAAAAATATATGTAAAAATTCTTGTTTACTTTCTTAAAAATCCTTCAATGTAAATATATATAAAATAAATATATATACACATGCACACACACATTTACACAGACACATACTCTTTTTATGTCAAGTGTCACCCTCTCTGCCCATTCACCCTCTTGCTTCTGAGATCAACCTCTCAGACTATTCAGTGTGCTAATTCTACTCTGCATCTTTTATTCATCAGATATATCCTTACTCTGTCCTAGTTTCTTCCATGTCACCACCAAGAAGCTTCAGCAAAGATAGATAAAATATTCTTTAAAACTCTATCATTAAGACAAAATAAAAGGAGTATAGCTTAAAAACATTTGTGGAAATGGTCATTTGATAAGTTAGTCATTGCTCTAACTTTAATTTAAAAACCACTTAATTATTAAATTGGCACAATAAGGTACATCACATCCCCTTTTGTGTTCCCATGATCCAAACTGTAGCTAGAATTTTGCCATTTTAATCAAGTTTTTG
>NW_023197846.1:0-653 GCF_002007445.2 Ailuropoda melanoleuca
ATGCATTAATGGACAGCTAGAGAGAGAAAGAGAAAGAAGGAATAAATAGATGCAGAGTGTGCATATATAATGTTTACCATCTTATGTATATAGTTTTACCTTCTATTTCTTTTCACATAACATTATTCTGTAATCACTTCTTCTATGTTAATAGTAAATATTCTTTTTTAATGATTAGAATTCAGCATCGTATGGATGTGTGATAGAACAATTACCCTAACTAATTTTTGGCTGCACAGGTTGCTTTCTAAGTTTTGGAGTTATAAATAGCAGTATGTTAAAAAAAAAAACCTTATATGTGGGGTGCATGGGTGGATCAGTCAGTTAAGTGTCTGACTCTTGATTTCAGCTCGGGTCTTGATCTTAGGATCATGAATTCAAGCCCCATATTGGGCTCCATACTGGGCATAGAGGCTACTTAAAAACAAACAAACAAACAAAAACTTATGTCCTGTTCTTTGTATTTATCTCTCTTTTTGAGATATATTTGATGTGTCACATNTTTGATGTGTCACATTATATTAATTTTAGGTGTACAACATAGTGATTCAGTACATGTATATGTTGTGAAATGATCTCTACGTTAAATCTAGCTAACATCCATCACCACAGAGTTACAATTTTTTTCTTGTGATGAGATCTTTAATATCTCT
>NW_023197847.1:0-648 GCF_002007445.2 Ailuropoda melanoleuca
ATTGAGAAGCTGGCCCAGGGCCACACGTGAGAAACATTGAATTGCTCGGCCAACAAGGGCTAGGCTAGGAGTTGTCCCTGGTCGCATTGTTTCTCTGTTTTGTGAACTCCTTATGTCACTGCATATTGTTCATGAATGCCCGTAGGAAAATCCTCTGCAAGGCGCCCACGATGTTCCCCCAGCACCACTAGCAGCCTCTGCCATCTTGCCCGAAGGTACGGCCATGGCAAGAGTATGTTCTGAGCAGCTTCCATTTCAGGGGATCCTCAAACATCCAAGTATTGTCTTGGCTAAAAACAAAATGAATCACTAATTTGGGCAACTGTGTGTGTGTGTGTGTGTGTGTGTCCCATGGTGAGTGGCACAGCTTGGTGATAGGAAGGAGCCCTGAGCTGGGGACAAGGACACTTGGGCTCTAACCCAGAGCAGCAGTCACCCCAGCTGTGTCTCCACGCCGATCTCATGGCCTCTCTGGATCTCCCTCACTTGCCTCTAACATGANTATGAAGGAATCCAATTCAAATCATGCCCTTCAAAGATCCTCGCAGGTTAGATATTCTGGTTTTTCTACATTTCTTTCTAGACCCCAATGCTAGCCTTGGTCATATATTCTTCCATTTCTCTACTTTACCACAGAGCCTCTGTAGG
>NW_023197848.1:0-361 GCF_002007445.2 Ailuropoda melanoleuca
GACGTCAGTCAGCAAGCAGTTACAGCCACAACAGCATACCCTTCTTTGAAAACTGATAACATGAGCTGAGAGCCAAGACTCCAGAATAACTTTCAATTCCACATTTATTTTTGGTAACACTCTATCTGGACTGGTTGGTTTGTTGAATGTCATTGTCAAGGGTATCACTCCATCTCGTGGTATAAAAATGATACAGCAGTTTTTCTTACTCTTCAACTCCTTCTTAATGGAATTTTTAAAACTGGAATTGACCTTGCAAGTGGTATCACATAGCCGTAGCCAAATGTAATTTTAATGATGTCAGAGCTGAAGCCTAGAAAAATAACTGTCCCAGAATGACAACCAGAAAAGAAGCCCCCCC
>NW_023197848.1:382-1884 GCF_002007445.2 Ailuropoda melanoleuca
CTAGCTTTAACAGAGAAGTAAGGGGAATTGTAAGAGAAGAAGGTGAGTGGAAGTAGAAAGAATATAAATGCTGGTTGTAAGTAACTTGTCCCTTACCAGAGCCTTAGATAAGCCTGAAAGGCCTGGGAAGGTAGGTGAGTATTTCCCTTGAAGAATCACCCCACAGGGTGAAGAGTCAAGCATGCTAGGTCCTCAGAGTATATCTCTGAGAGTAAAACACTCCATTGCTTTTCCTGTGATACTAATATGATATTGGCATGCCTCTAGACTGTTCATGCTACACTGGACCACACCTAACCATTCAGCAATACAACCAAAAAGTCAATACCAACTTTTCTAACTTGATGGCTTCCTGACTCTCTATCATCTACCAAAAGCTCTGCTGAAAAAAATATTATTTAGGGAATTTTGCTGAAAGTCTGAGACACCCATCCCATCCTCAAATCTATCTTTTGCCAGACCAGCAAAGAACTTCTGATCACTTGCTTTTTAAAAAAAAATTTAATTATTGGGGCACCAGGGTGCCTCAATCGGTTAAATGTCTGACTCTTGATTTGGCTCAGGTCATGATCTCAGGGTCATGAGATTGTGTCCCACATCAGGCTCCACGCTTAGCAGGACTTCTGCTTAAGATTCTCTCTCTCCCTCTCCCTCGCCACCCCCCCCAGCACATGCTCTCTATGAAATAAATCTTCATTTTTTTTTCATTTTTTAGAAAGACTTTATTTATTCATTTGAGAGACAGAGAGCAGAAGCAAGGAGAGAGGCAGAAGCAGACTCCCCACTGAGCTGGGAGCCTGACATGCAGCTTGATCCCAGGACCTGGAGATCGTGACCTGAGCTGAAGGCAGATGCCCAACCATATGGGCCACCCAGGTGCCCCTGAAATGAATAAATCTTTAAAAAAATGATCTACTAGCTTTCACAGTCTTTACCAAATACCTACCATGACATTCATATTAATAACTTACTTGTATAGTGCTTTATGGCTCACACACAAGATCTCATTAGATGCTCCTGACAGCTGTAGACAGAATTCGGTGCTGACCTCACCCTGAGGACTCTTGTTGGCCCAAGAGACATTTAGGATGTTCTGACTTAATTCTCAAGGAATCTAGTTGGGAAGTTGAGTTTTTCAAGCCAATCAGTGAAATTTTGTGTGCTGGACTGAGAAGGCTTTTTCCCAAGAGGGCAGAGTTCAGAAAAGAAACAATCACAAGGAATTGGAAGAGTCCCACAAGACTTTGATAAAGCAGATGGGGCTTGAGGGGGGGTCTTGAAAGAGTCTTATCCTCATTTATTTGAAAGTAGGCATTGAAGCCCTTGTGTAAGTTTCATACGTGATATAAAAGACAGATAAGGTGCCTCTTCTCATGGAGTTGACTCTAGCAGAGGGGAGAAGAAAATAAACAGTAAATAAATGAACAAACCTTCAGAAAATAAGTGCTCTGAAGCCAGTAAAATAGGACTCTAGGTGGTCGGGGAAAGCCTCTCTGAGGAGG
>NW_023197848.1:2013-2173 GCF_002007445.2 Ailuropoda melanoleuca
CTGATGTGGGGCTCGATCCCATAACACCGGGATCACGCCCTGAGCCAAAGGTAGACGCTTAACCTCTGTGCCACCCAGGTGCCCCTGAAGAGGTAATTTTTGAGCTACTACCTCTGTTACAAGAAGCAGCCAGTCACCGTGGGATCTCTGGGTAGAGCAA
>NW_023197849.1:0-260 GCF_002007445.2 Ailuropoda melanoleuca
ATGCTTTGATTATGTATACTTATATCACAACTACTAGCCTGTGATCTTCCTATGGTCTGCCTTTGTTACAAATTGCTGTCACCCATGGTGTCCAACACAAAGATCTCTACAAAGATTTGCTAAGTTTTTGTTGCATGAATGGGACTTTGGTTAGTTCAGAGTTCACTATTAATTTTATAATGTGTTAATAATTGTTTTACTATAGTGTCTTTAATTTGAACTATGTAATTTCTTTATATCTAATAATATCCCATTGTTTC
>NW_023197849.1:485-726 GCF_002007445.2 Ailuropoda melanoleuca
CTTACATTTCAACTGTAGCTCTAGTCTTCAGAGTGGGTTTAAACACAGTATTATTTAAGCTCCTACATTTTAAAAATTTTACTGTGAGGGTTACTTAAAACTAAGTTTCTTTATACCCCGTTCGTATTTGCTAAATTATTAATTCGTTTCCTTTTAATATGTTGAAGATAAGCCCACAGGAATTATCTTTCAAAAACACATAACCTCTTAGGTGAATTTGTTCAGAAACCCAAGTCTCTCT
>NW_023197850.1:0-2669 GCF_002007445.2 Ailuropoda melanoleuca
GGGCGTGTCGTATGTATATATGGCAAGATATCACATATTTTGGTGTGCGTCTGTTGCAGCACATGCCCTAGCTCATAATATGGGCATTGAGCATGATAAACCCGGTTGTCAGTGCTTTCGAAGAAAGCACTGCGTCATGGCTCCTGAGCCTGATTTCTTGGATATGCTGAGCAATTGTACTTACAACAAAATACATCGCAAGCTCACTATGTGGGATCCTTGTTTGAGCATACCAAATGTACCGTACACCAATTATCCTTATGTAGCTGGTCGTTGTGGTGACCTGACTGTAGATCAGAAGGAAGAATGTGACTGTGGCTCCTTAAAACAGTGCTCTATAAATAAGTGTTGCGAGAGCAATTGTATCCTCTCCCTTGGCAGTGATTGCAATGGAGGACCCTGCTGTGTTAACTGCAAATATGCTCAACCCGGACTGCTTTGCAGAGACATGCTTGGTATTTGTGATCTCCCAGAATACTGTGATGGGAGATCGCATAATTGTCCTAATGACTTTTACACCCAGGATGGAACCCCATGTTCAGCATTGGCTGTCTGCGTGAGAGGAAACTGCAGTGATCGTGATATGCAGTGCCAATCCCTCTTTGGCTACCAAATAAAAGATGCAGCACCAGTATGCTATGAAAAATTGAATATAATAGGTGACCGATTTGGGAACTGTGGGGTGAAGTTGGTACGAGGAGGAGGAAAACCTGTGAAATGTGAAGTTGATGATGTTCTTTGTGGATTGCTGCACTGTCGTGATGTCGAAGAAATTCCTGGTGGAGGTGACCACACTACGTTTCGTCATATAATAGTACGTGGTGATAAGGAAGAGTTGTGCTTTGGATACGATGCACACCATGGGACAGATCTGCCAGAAATGGGGCTTGTCGTGGATGGGGCCACATGTGGCCCAGGAAGATACTGTTTTCAACAGAATTGTACTTTTGTTCAAGACCTGGGGTTTGACTGCGATGTTAAGACATGTAATTTCAGAGGGGTGTGTAACAACAAGAAACATTGTCACTGTATGAGAGGTTGGAAACCCCCATCTTGTGAAGAGAGGGGAGCAGGTGGTAGTATAGATAGTGGCCCTCCACCTGACAGAGAATATGGACTTCGAGCCAAAATAATTGTTAATATGAACCATGCATTACTTCTACTGATTATTCGCTTATTTGCTTTAGTGACTTCAGGCATCATTGGTGCCTTTCATCATTTAGAAGAGAAGGAATAAGAAAACACTAAAAAAGCAAAATTACCTCCACGTAGTAAATACTGACTGGAATGCACCAGAAGGAGAAAACCGTATTGGCATGTACTGGGAGAAATGACGAGAATCACTCCAATGATTACATAATCCTAAAGCTACTCTGAGGTTGTCACCCTAAAATAAAATGACTTGCCAATTTAACTTGAGGTCTGCGGGGTTAAATTTATGTAACATTTCCTGTCTAGTCATAGTCTTCCTATTCCTATAGATGATAGGAGAGACTCTTCAATACATTAAGATGTGGATTCCAGTGTTTTACAGATGCCCGTGGAGCAAATCTTGTTTGCACTGGGATGCACTTGTTTTAACCAGTTATTGGACCACTTCCCAATTGGTTATATGCTAGATTTCTGTTACTTGTTCATTTTGTTGCTCCTCGTAAACAAATAGCATTCAAAGTGACAGTTGGAAGATACGGTAGGACCGTAAGAACTTTTCCGTCAAGGCCCAGGGGTGCAAACAGATCTACCGCCTGCCAAGTAGCACTCTTGAACAAGGTCTTAGGCCGTGAGAGTTTCAAGGTCCATGTTACATTGGAAGATGAAGTGCACTTGGCCAGGATTTTGTATTGATCCAAAGAAAGCACCCAAGAAGGGCCTGGAACATGTGATGCACTTAATATGTGCCATTACTCATTATTACTCTTGGGCTATGCTAAACCTGAGGTCTTCCAGTAGGAAGAGTTTGGCGTGGTGTGTTTATTAGAAATAAAACCATCACAGTAGGAGCCGTGGATCACTGACTGATACATCACTGCTTAAGGCCTCTGATTACTGAAGTCCCAATAACTCACATTTAAGATCTTAGGACTTGCCTGAACACAGCCTGTCAGTCAAGTACTGGGTGGACCTGACTGTCTGATACATGTACAGAGAAAAAATTTACACGAAAGGAAACCGGAAGCAGTCATTTCAGATATCGTGCAAGAGAAGGAGAAGAGGGTCTCATAAGGGCCATGTGGTACATTTGTGCTGTGTAAATGCCTCAGGCCTCAGATCCAATTCCTTTCGGAAAATACGCAGTCCAGGTGAGAATAGCGCCAAAGGGTCGGGGAAAGACACAGCAAGACAGACTCAACAAGGGTGCCACTCTGTGCCGTTGTAATCTGTCTGTCTTTTCTAGAGTTCTCTTACCTTCTTGTCCAGGGGGCGTATGTGGTAGAGTGGTCTGGATCTTCATCCACAACAGATCTGAGCCCCCGTTTACTGCGCCTTGTCAAACCTGTGTTCCTGCATTTGCACTCAGCACCAGTATCTACTGTCCACCAATGAATAAATCATGGGGAGAAAAGGCACAGCACAGAGAATCTAGTCAATGATGTTGTAATAGCGCTGTGTGGTGACAGATGGTAGCTGCAGTTGTGGTGAGCACGGGGGGCCGTATGGAGAAGTTCGAT
>NW_023197851.1:0-871 GCF_002007445.2 Ailuropoda melanoleuca
AATAGCATTCCCCCAAATTTAGTGGATAAAACAACAGCCATAAGGCTGCCACGGCAGTTCTAGGGATCTGGGCCAGGCTTGGTTGATCTCAGGCAGTTTCGCTCCTCTCTGTGCTTGGGAGGCTGAAAGCTGCCAGTCGACATTAACCTCAGCTGAAATGAGCTGTCTCTAATGCACAGTCTCCCATCTTCCTGCCGTACGCTTGTTTCCTTGGGGGTGGCCAGACTCCAAAAGTGTCAATGTAAGTGTGCAAGTTCTCTTAAGGCCAAGGCTCGGGACTGGAACCTATCCCAGCACAGCAGGCTATTTCCCAAAGCAAGTCAAAAGTCATTTCAGAGTCAAAGGGTGGAAAACATCTCATCTCTGTCCTCACGGGGGTAGCTACAAAGTCATATTGCAAGGAACACTGTCAGAGGGAGGGAAAGGATCATGGCCAGTCTTGCACTCAATCTATTACACTACGATAAAATAGAAGGCCTCACTGAAGAGCTGACATTTGAATAAAAACGTGTAGTTGTGGGAAAGAGCTAGGAAGTTATCTTGGGAAAGATCACTGCAGTCATGGAGAACATCCAGGGCCAAGTCTTCACGGCAGGAGCATGCGTGGATTGTTAAAGGGAAAGCAGGGGTGACTGCAGCTATAGCAGAGGGAGCAAGGTAAAGGGCGCTAGGGTACATCATTGAAATCTTGAGGTCCTGGGGAGAAATAACCGAATGACTTCAAAGTTCGAAGCACTAACTTCATGACATAAAAATCACCTGGGCCCTCGGGCTCTCACTCTGAGAACTGAAAGAGAAGTTTTGTAAAGCCCCGTATTTCAAACTGTTTCATGTAGCTGAGCCATTTCCTTCAATGACGTCTTTTATAAAA
>NW_023197851.1:3563-5037 GCF_002007445.2 Ailuropoda melanoleuca
AAGAATATTTTCTCGAACATCTGCACCTCTAGGTGCCTATGTGTGCCAATGAGTGTGCATCCTTGAGAGCACTGCAGACATCAACAAAGGCAGAGTAAAGTTAGTACATCACTTATGTAATATTGCTCTTGTGAACTGCAAGGAGTCCTAGCCTGGGTGAGGACAGCACTCAAGGCTTCGGAGTCTGAGGGTGGTGTCCTCACTGCAGTGCCCTTAGAAGGCTGTGCTGTAGGACTGCTTTTGGACTCCCACACGTGTGGTTGTATAATCTCTCAGCACCTCGCTTGGTTTTTAATCTCTATATTTGAAGTATGAAAGCCTTCTTTTTAATTTGAGATATAATTTCCTGAAATGACTTAAATTTATATGCAAATATTAAACAACTCAATACTAACTCATAATGGCATTTATGGTGTTTAATTAAATAGTGTAAGGTTGGTGCGTGTGGTTTAGCAGTGCATACTAATTTCAGATGCATTCAGTTTCACAGGCACATCAACAGAATATCTTTTGCATAATATAGAATCATTTGAAAGAGACTCTTCCCAATGTATTTTAGATATCGTAATGAATGCCGATGATAAAGCCATATGAAATCAGACATGTACACGAATAGATTTTCCCTTTTCTGATTTTTCTGTCAGTTTCAAATATTGCGAGTGGGTCTATTTTTATATTTAATCAGGGTAAGTGCATAAGGGGAAAAAAAGAAGCCTTCCCATAATATCCTGTCAGTAAAATTAGTAAAACCTGGAAAGCAGTTTCCATTTTAGTATGTGGATCAGGAGATAAGATGCAGTATCGGCTCATTTTCACTATGGCAAAAGAAAGTGTAATTTTCAGTTCTCTTCTAACTTCTATTATCCACATGGGAGCTGTTATTATCTACATAATGTACTGAGGCATTTGCAATTAGGCTTACTGTTCAGATTAGTCTCCCTTGGTTTCAAGTCACTTTCACTTGAAACGATAAAATTAAATTAGCAGTTTTACCCAGGTCAGTGTGAAGTTTCTCCCGATGGATTTTCAAGCTATTGTTGCTCTGTTACAGTTTTCATATCATAACACTGGATGCATTTGGAATACAGATATTCACGTCCATTTGCAGGAATTTTTAATAAGAGGACAATATATGATTTTTTTTAAATCAGTGTCTTCCACGAAGCTACTGTATAAGCGTTTAGAACTGTAGCTGAATGCCTTGCTTTGGAGTTAGGTCTAGCCTCTTCTTTTGGTGTTTCAAGCTATGTGGTGAGGTTTATATTAAGGTATACTGACATGATAAAATAATACAGAATCCTAGATGTGAAACAAATTGCATTCACTCATTGAAACATGAAATAGAATGACTCTGAAATTATGACTAGGAAAGAGCTAGTCTCTTTCTTGCTTTCATTTTCTCATTCTTTATATTCTTTTATTTCCTTTTTCTCTGATATACATTTATTAAGTATAACCAAAGAATTGTTTTTTT
>NW_023197852.1:0-221 GCF_002007445.2 Ailuropoda melanoleuca
GAGCAATTCAGTAATGTGGTGGGATACAAAATCAATGCTCAGAAATCAGTTGCATTTCTATACACGGATAACGAGTATGAAGAAAGAGAAATTAGGGAATCCATACAATTTACAATAGAACCAAAAAACCATACGTTATCTTGGAATTAACTTAACCAGAGGCGTAAAGGACCTATATTCTAGAAACTATAAATCACTCTTGAAAGACATTGAGGAAGACA
>NW_023197852.1:597-887 GCF_002007445.2 Ailuropoda melanoleuca
TTGATAAAGCAGGAAAAAACACCCGGTGGAAAAAAGACAGTCTCTTCAATAAATGGTGCTGGGAAAATTGGACAGCTACATGCAAAAGAATGAAACGACAATTCTCTCACACCATACAGAAAAATAAACTCCAAATGGATGAAAGACCTCGATATGAGACAGGAATCCATCAAAATTCTAGAGGAAAACAGAGGCAGCAACCTCTACAACATCTGCCAGAGCAACCTTTTTCATGACACATCTCCAAAGGCAAGAGAAACAAAAGATAAAATGAACTTGTAGGACTTCAT
>NW_023197853.1:0-612 GCF_002007445.2 Ailuropoda melanoleuca
CCTGGATTAGTTCATTGAAGTTTTCTATTGACCATAATCACAGGGAATGGTATACTAAGAGACACCCTAAGGGATCTGTAGTCCAGACACATTTATCCTTTTGCATTGTGGACTAGTTCAATTTCCCCTTGGTTGTCAGCATCAATCACCCTAGCCAGCACAGCAACTCCACTCAAAGGAAAGTAGAACCCAGAGAAACCATGGCAGTCTTAACCTCCAGCTAAATGGATCACTGATGTGTGTCCTGATGACAATATCCCTCCCTCTGGCTCCAAGACCTCTAGGCCACCAGAGCATAAGATCATGTGAACATGAAGCAAAAATTATGCTGGTGGGCCCAAGAAAGTATGCTAGTGGGTTCCTAGGGGTAACAGTGAGTGGTGCCACNACCACTGAAGCAGCCTCATACAATGAATGCTGACTCAGAAAATATAGAGCCTTTTGGAGATACTCTAACGCTGTAAGGTATCATCATCAATATATGCTATAAATGAGTCTCCAAGAGGGCTATACCACCATTCTATCAAACAAGTTCCTTCAGAATGCTGGGGAATTGGCTAAGACCAGTGAATTTTATGATCATGAACTCATTGCTTTACTTCTTTGGTGGTG
>NW_023197854.1:0-1609 GCF_002007445.2 Ailuropoda melanoleuca
AGACTCAGGGACAGCTCCCAACTTTCTGGTTTATATCACTAGTTGGATGGTTGATTCATTCACTGAGAAAAGGAATGCAAATGGGAGATGATGCTTAAGTTTTAAGACTTTATTTTTAAGTAATCTCTACACCCAATGTGTGGCTGAACTTACAACCCCAATATCAAGAGTCNTATCAAGAGTCACATGCTCCATTGACTGAGCCAGCCAGGAGCCCCTTAAGTTTAGTTTTCAAGTATGACTGGGATAGCCACATGAAGTTATCAAGGGAGCCACTAACTATATGAGCACAAAATTAGGAGAATTGGGTTGGATGTACGTTTGTGAATCAACTACACAAAGGTTGTTAGTGAAACTATGTATATGTCAGAGATCATCTAGAGAGAGATTATAGTGAGAAGGGGGCCTCAGGATGAGTCCTGAATTAACCCTGGAAATTGGGATAGTATACTCAGGAATCCATGGGTTTTTTTAAGAGACACGAATTTTGTAATATTTAGGGCTTGTGGCCACCTAGGTCTCTGTTGCAGTCTTTAAAAAACAGTCCTTTAAAAATCTGAAAACATTCTTAGTTCACAGGTAGTACAAAAACAGGCCACTTGCTGGACACAGGCTGTCATATATATCAACTTTTTTTTTTTTACATATATCAACTTTTTCTCAATTTAGCTCTGAAAAGGAGGAGAATGGGTAATAACTTAAGGATCTGGGGTGGGTGGAATTTTTTTTCTTTTAAAACTGAAGACAGATAAAAGCAATGAAATGACTTAAAACAAAGAAGTCAAAAATACTAGGGAAGAACTAGGGTAAAGTCCTTAAGAAAACTAGAGGGATGGGGATTCAAACAGATTGAACAATTTGCCTCTAAGAAGAGCAATTCCTCCATTTTAACTAAAATAAAAGGGAGAAATTAAATAGTAAGGACTACATATATCTCAGGTGAAATATCCTCAGTGTATTCTTAAAGAAGACAACCCAAAAACCAGTAGCTTAGGCGGGGCTTGCTTCTCCATCATATTAAGATGACACAGATTCTTAGTTGCTTACAGGTTTCAAGCTAAATAATCTGAGTGCAGCTCTGTGAATGACTATGGGTGATATAGCCCTGCAGATAATAAAAATACAATTAATGTAATTTAAGAAATAAAGCTACTTGATACAAAAAATATATATGACTCATGAATTAAAAAGAAAAGAGATGACTACTGTAGTGTTTTTTGGAACTAGTTTTGGAAGATCAAATGGGGAGGTAGGGAAAACCATCCTACAATAGAAAAATTAGAAGTGAGAATCCTAAGTAGAGAAAAATATGGAAAAAAAAANAGTAGAGAAAAATAGGGGGAAAAAAAGGAATAGATAGAGAACAAGTATTCATTCAATACAAGAACTTCTTGAGCTAAAGAAAAAACAATGAGTATTCAGATAGAAAAGGCTTACTGACTTACAGGCAGGATTTTTAAAAAGACAAATGGAAATATATAAAAAATTGGAAAATTCTATTGGGTATTCTGTTACTTAGTAGTTCTTTTTTTTTAAGATTTTTTTTTAGTTCCCAGGTTGGATCCAATTTTATTTTCCTTTATCTTAAAGTAATGGCGGCTTTAAACTC
>NW_023197855.1:0-614 GCF_002007445.2 Ailuropoda melanoleuca
AGACGCATGACAATCAGCACAAAAGCCAAAAGGGAGACAACTACCGTATGTGCCAGAAATTCTTGTACTGGATGTGATGTGTTAGAAAATACACGTAAATCCCGAGACAACCATTACAGAAGAGGCATGGCAAAAAGGCCAACGAGAGAAATAACAGAAATTATGAAAAAATGCACAATAAATTCATAAGAAAGCAAGAACAACAAGGAGAAGGAAATAGAAGACGTCTTTCAGGTGGAGGGCNGGTGGAGGGCGCTGTGCTGGGGCGCGAGCTCCTGGACGCGGGGCTTCTGTGACAGTCAGAGGATGTGCGGAGATGCTGGGAAAAAAATGCACAGAAAATTCAGGAAAGAGCCAGAGGATTCATTTCCTTCAGAACAAGATTGTTTCAGGGTTTCCACTGAAAATGGATACAATGAACTCTCAGAGAATATGTAAGTAATTCTTGTAGTCTTAGGTAAAGGTAGCCTCTATCTGGTGTGCTGCACGGGCTTCATGGCTTCAGTGGACGAGTTTCAAAGCATCTGTAAACTTTCTGAAATTATACACAAAATGTTGCATACTTGGCCCAAAATGCAGTTTTCCCAGTTTGAGGCTTTAGAGATTTGTATTAT
>NW_023197856.1:0-608 GCF_002007445.2 Ailuropoda melanoleuca
AGATTCAGTTAAAGATCCGAAAGATAACCACAGCCTGACTTCCTTCCTAGAAACATTCCTAAAACAGAGCACGGAGCAGAGGAAGGCCCAAGAATTTATGGGAACAATCGCAGAGGACACTTTCACGCCACGAGTCTATGTAGGGTAACAGCTCTGACTAGGAGCGTATGTCGTTTGCCGGAGGAATACAGCATCGGGAAGGAGCGAAGCCTAACGATTTAGTCCCCCAAACGGTCACTAACCCACCTTTTGGCCATGTTTCCTACAGAAACCTGAAATGAGTTCCAACTACCTCTGCTGTTTTCATCACACCAAGGAAGCCCCCGTGCAACTCCTACCAGGGAAGACTTGGGTTTCTCCATTCACTTTGCTCTTTCATCCTACAAATGTTGCCAGAGCACCAGCACCCACTACAGGCCAGGTATCGTACTGAGGACGGCTACACAGCGGCAAAGAGCATGTACTCNGTGTACTCTACCTCGGGAACCAAGAGAAGTCACTGAATTATTCACCAGGAAAATGCAAAATAAAACCACCGTGAGCGGCCACTTTACGCCCACCGGGATGGCTAAAATCAAAAAGACCGTAAAGGATGTTGTGAGGATGTG
>NW_023197857.1:0-617 GCF_002007445.2 Ailuropoda melanoleuca
AGAGCCATCACTTATTGAGCACTTACTATATATGCCAGTATACCTACAATATACCTACAGTAGCTAATTTATTTCTCAGGATAACCACATGAGTTAGAAATTATTTCATCCAAGTTTAAAACCAAGTTTGAAGAAGTTTAGTAGCTTTGCAAATATGGCAATATGGAATAAGCAAGATAAAAATTGAGTCTGACTCCAAAATCTGTGCTCTTAACCATTATATTATATTGCCTTTAATATTGGTTATATTAATAGCAACTCGTGCTTTAGGGTAATAAATTCAAGGAAACCCTATTACTGAGTATCTGACTTTTATGGAAAATGGCAGTAATAGAAGCAACATCCGNGTAATAGAAGCAACATCCGTATAGCTTACCTGAAGATTTTTTGACTTTTTGTTAAAAAGTTTATATAGTCTTTTATTTGATGCCATATTTCTTCTCTTTATCTTTTACATTGCTAAGGAGGCTGTGAGTTTGATCTGAAACTTTTCTCAGGGTTTGCCATATATTTATAATATTTGCTTGTAGTTCTTTGAAAATAGTATAGCATGGCTGATCTAACCATTTCCCTCCCTAATCTGAAGCTACTGTCTGTTTCTTGTCCTATATTTTGTC
>NW_023197858.1:0-801 GCF_002007445.2 Ailuropoda melanoleuca
AGTTCTTTGGACTGAGGGGAAGGGTGGTTTCAGGTTCTCACTAATGTCCTGCTCCTGCAGCTCCCTCTTCATCCCATAAACCGATGGGCCGACTCTCATTTTATGGTGTTAGTGGGGAGCAAGATGTGGCTCTGAGCAGTCCCCATCCATTTAGTCACATTCCTTCATTCGTATTTATTTATTCAACAGATTTTTAATAAGCATGATGTGTCACCTGTTAGAGTAATAGCCAATGACATTTGCAGTCCCCTGGTTTCAAAGCCCTTTTCCATTCTTGGACTCTTGATCGTCACAACCATTACTATGAAGTGAGTGATATTATTACTACGAATTTTTTCATTGAAGAACCCCACACTGNAAACCCCACGCTGAGAAGTGCTAAATAACTTGCCCAACATCACCCAGCAGGATGAGATTCAAATAAAAATTCTCTGACTTCCCAGCGCTCTTCTCTGCCTCCCACGCTTCACAGACCAAGTTCTACAGTGCCTCCAGCCTTGTGGCTTGCAATCGCGGTCTCATTACTTTGATTTGTGCGTTATTTAGGGTGTATATAACAGCTACAAAGGACAACCCTCAGATCACAGTGGCTTCACACGATAAAGATTATGTATCATATAGTCCAACGTAGAGATCTGTGGTCAGTAACTCAGGAATCCAGGCCTGCTCGAGCTGTGGATCTGCCATCGCAAATGTGTGGTTCACGTGATACAGGTGTCACCCTGCCAGCCGAGGCGGGAGGCATGTGGAGAGGGCACAACCACTCTCAACTTCCTCAGCCTAGATGTTTATCTTCCATCG
>NW_023197859.1:0-639 GCF_002007445.2 Ailuropoda melanoleuca
AATCACACCTGTTTTGTTTCAACTTATGAAGAATAAAATGTTTTTCCAGATATAAAAGGCTTATTTTTAAATGAGGTGGAAAAACTATTTCCATTCATTTTTATCTGGATCATTATTGTGATAATAAAGTTTGGGGTGGGAGGGGATTGTTATGTCATGATAGAAGGGACAAATAATCTTGCACGGGCTCAATAGCTGTGTCAGGTCCCCATCTAATGCATGGAAGTAGAATATACTATGTGATATCACTATCATCATCATCATCATCATAAATAATAATATACTGCATGTTTAATGTTCCATGGAGTAAGCAAAGGAGGACTAAGATGATGGAGAAAGGATTTAATAGAAAAAATTGCCAAAGTAATAAGCTCTTTTATCATAACACTAAATTACAAAGGATGCATGACTTAGGTTACAGTTTGCCTTGATTTGAATGAATGTAAAACATAATAAATCATCTCAGTCCCTTGGACATCTGGGTGGCTCAGTCAGTTAAGCATCTCACTGTGGCTTAGGGCATGATCCCACGGTCCTGGGATCAAGTCCCACACTGGGCTCCTTGCTCAGCAGGAGCCTGCTTCTCCCTTTCCCTGTGCCTGCTGTACCCCCTGCTTGTGCTGTCTCCTCGCTCTCTCT
>NW_023197860.1:0-660 GCF_002007445.2 Ailuropoda melanoleuca
TGGGGACATTGTGAATTTTACCTCTTTGGTTTATTGGATATTTTTGTACTCCTATAAATACTTTTGAGTTCGTTCTGGAATTCAGTTAGTTTACTTGGAAACCTATCCTTTCTGGTCTTGCTTTAAGCTCAGTTTTTTCCCCCACCACTGAGATAAAAAACCTCCTGAGAGCACTGTGAATGCCATGTAAATCCCGAAGAGTTCCACTCTGACTTGCGAGAACAAGAATTTTCCCCAATCCCAAGTGCACTCCAGGCATTCCTCCCTTTAATCTCAGGTGGTACTTTCCTGGGCCTCTGATATGTTTTCCGTTCAGATGTTCTGGTCGGTACTCAGCTAAAAACTTCATGTGGACACCGCAGGTCTGTCTGTGCAGCTCTCTTCTCTCCTGTACTTTGCACTCTGAATCCTACCTGCTTTGGTTTCATTAATTCTCAGTTCCATCTCCTCACCTCAGGAAGACCGCCATACTGNCCCATACTGTCTAGGGTGGCAGGAAACCCTCAGGCGGTAGGCTGGGGTGATCCCAGGGCTCATCTCATTGCCTTATCTCCAATGTCCTAAAAACTATTGTTTTTTAAATTTTGTCTTTTTTTTTTTTTAAGTTGTTTCGGGTGGGAGGGTATATCCAGTTCCCGTTACTCCATCTTGGCCATAAGC
>NW_023197861.1:0-857 GCF_002007445.2 Ailuropoda melanoleuca
AAAATCCTAGAGGAGAACATAGGCAGTAACCTCTTTGACATCAGCCACAGCAACTTCTTTCATGAAACATCTCCAAAGTCAAGGGAAACAAAAGCAAAAATGAACTTTTGGGACTTCATCAAGATAAAAACTTTCTGCACAGCAAAGGAAACAGTCAACAAAACTAAGAGGCAACTCATGGAATGGGAGAAGATATTTGCAAATGACATTACAGATAAAGGGCTGGTATCCAAGATCTATAAANTCAAATTCAACACCCCAAAAAAACAAATAATCAAGTCCAAAAATGGGCAGAAGACATGAAGAGACACTGTTCCAAAGAAGACATACAAATGGCTAACAGACACATGAAAAAATGGTCAACATCATTAGCCATCAGGGAAATTCAAATCAAAACCACACTGAGATACCACCTCACGCTAGTGAGAATGGCAAAAATTAACAAGGCAGGAAACAACAAACGTTGGAGAGGATGTGGAGAAAGGGGAACCCTCTTGCACTATTGGTGGGAACGCAAGCTGGTACAGCCACTCTGGAAAACAGTATAGAGGCTCCTCACAACATTAACAATAGAGCTACTCTATGACCCAACAATTGCTCTACTGGGTATTTACCCCAAAGATACAGATGTAGTGAAAAGAAGGGCCATATGCACCCCAATGTTCATAGCAGCAATGTCCACAATAGCCAAACTGTGGAAGGAGCCAAGATAGCCTTCAAAAGATGAATGGATAAAGAAGATTTGATCCGTATATACCACGGACTATTACTCAGCCATTACTCAATTTTTGCATCAACATGGATGGAACTGGAGGAGTTTATGCTAAGTGAAATAAGTCAAGCAGAGAAAGACAATT
>NW_023197862.1:0-242 GCF_002007445.2 Ailuropoda melanoleuca
GCTCCTCAGGCTTCCGCGACCACTTTCCCTCATGGATCCCTAGTCACGAAGGCTGATGATAGTGCTACGACAGGCTGTGCACGGTGTTGTTTCTGACGGACTCCCCTTTGGCCTTTTCGTTATATTGCCACAGCAGATGTGATAGGATACTTCCCAGGCCCATACAAGCAGTGTGGAATCAGGGTCCTCAGGGAAAAGGCTGATGTTCGCTGGAGGTGTTTTCCTGGACGCTCTGCTTGATT
>NW_023197862.1:348-576 GCF_002007445.2 Ailuropoda melanoleuca
TGTGTGGTGTCTCAGAGACCGCTAGTGGGCACGCTCGTCAGGCTTCCGCAACCACTTTCCCTCATGGATCCCTAGTAACGAAGGCTGATGATAGTGCTAAGACTGGCTCTGCACGGTGCTGTTTCTGACGGACTCGACTTTGGCCCTTTCGTTCCACTGCCACGGCAGGAGTGATAGCATACTTCCCAGGCCCATACAAACAGTGTGGAAGCAGGGTCCCCAGGGAAA
>NW_023197863.1:0-1628 GCF_002007445.2 Ailuropoda melanoleuca
AGGCCTTGGGGTCTCTGGGGTCTCTGGGGTTGGAGTCTGGAGGCCTCTGAAGGGGACTATTCTAGGGCCTCTTGCCCCCCTGCTCACCGTCCTGCTTCGGGGTCAGAAAGGGGAAACTGGAGTCCAAAAGGTGGAACCACAGGCTCTTAACACAGGGACTCCCTTCTCTGTTATGTTTCAGATTAGGACCCAAGCTGCAAGTTTCCAACAGCACACCAGTCAGGCCGTGAGCACTGCACTCCCGACCAACCTGTGGTGCTTTGGTGGGGTCTCAGCATTTGAGGTTCGTAGCCACGTAGAGCTGAAGCAGCCCTTCCTCCCTCCTTCCCTCTCTGTCCCCTCCCTTCTTTACTCCAAGTTGCCTACCCTCACCTTCTTTCTCCTGTTCAGCGTTCCCCATGCACCCCTCTGCCTGCACAAGCATGCCGAGACTGAGGTCACCCCACTGCCCTGGGTGAGGTGGGGATCTCAGTGTCTTTCCAGGAGGTGCCCTCTGGACGTCTCTAGAACTTTCACCTGGTTCTAAACACCTGCCATAATAAAGGTTTTTAACAGCCGCTCTGAACAACTTTTCACATGCCTGCCCCCCGCATTCTGGGGTTCTTCTAGGACTGAAGACACGAGTCCACAGTCAAGTTCTTTGTCCCCCCAACTCCAGACTCCCAGCGGAATGCATCCTTCACAAAGCAGATTGGCACCCACTCAGTGGTAGGACCTGCCGTGGCTGTATCATGAGCAAACCCCAGGTCCCTGCCCCATGGAGCCTCCACTGAAGGCTTGGATGAGGGTGGTGANGAGCCTCCACTGAAGGCTTGGATGAGGGTGGTGAGGTGGGGACACAGCTGGTCAGTGCTCTTCCCACTGCCTGCCCATACCCCCTGGCTTGGGGGGGATTTGCAGTGAACAAAACAGGTGAAACCAAACAGGAATGGGAAATGTGACTTCAGCCTGAGAGACTGTGGTCTTCCCCTGGAGCACGGTGGCTTTCTGGGCAGCACAGAGCAGATGGGAAGGCCTTGGGCCCACTTTTCCTGCATCATGTGACCCATCTCACCCCTGCTGGGTGTGAAGAGCCCAGCCCCATACCTCCCAAATCACCTTGAGGCATTCTGTCAATGCTAGCAGATTTGCAGCCTAGCAGGTCCTCGCTTCTCCAGCAACCAGGGCTCTATTCTTGGGGGAATCACCAACCAGCAGCCCCGCCCCTGGCTGTGCAGCCCAGTATCCACCATCTCTGCCCCTGGGGGGGAGCAGGTGCATATTTGCAAGCTAGGACTTGTCGTTAGACAACCTTCTTGTCCTCTGAGAGCCATGACCAGCTTCTGAAGACCTTGCTGTGTTCGAGATCCCTGGTGTGGACTTGGATAAAACTGAACATGAAAAACTCCATTCTGAGAAAAGCTCCATTTTCCTTTTTGAAACACATAGCTAAGGAGCTCAAACTGGGCAGAAAGATCTTTAAACGGGGCCAGAAGTAGCCACCGTTTTACAAGCAGCCGCTCTTTAAAATTCAACAGGATGACTGGCATCGGGACCAGAAATCTGGCAGTATGAACAGGAACGTAGACTCAGAGAAATATTCAGGGTGTGGCCATCCGGCACCCTGAGCCCATTCGGGTGCTTGTGGT
>NW_023197864.1:0-621 GCF_002007445.2 Ailuropoda melanoleuca
AGCCATGGAAATGACTATGGTAGGCAACAAAGGCCACATGGAGGGTGTTATGGCCAAGAAAAGGACTCTGGTTAAATCTTTGCAACTGAAGGGAAGGAGGCAAGTGATGCCTCACTTAGTTAAAGAGGCAAAAAAAAAAGTAAAATATGAATGAGTTGCTGTGTATAAAGACGTATTTCACCATTCAAATGAACAGGACCATGGTCCATGGAGAGTAAGCATTCGTAATGAAAANAAGCATTCGTAATGAAAAGGAATTGTAGACTAGCCCAGCTGGAGAATAAAAAGAACTTTGAGGAAAAATGAGGAAATGCAGATGGTGAAGTAGGGGACGGGGGAAGAGACTGGAGCAGAGGTAAAATGTCGATGGTTGACAGAGCAAATGAAAAACTCATAACTTTTAGTTTTGCTTCCATCTCTCTCAAGGAGAATGATGCTTACAGTAGAATTAATGATATCAGGAGTCAGCAAACTATGGCCTGTAGGCCACATCCTTCCTGCCGCCTATTTTTGTAAATAAAGTTTTATTATAACACAGCCACCCCCACACTTTTTTTTTAATATTGTCTATGGCTGCTTTTGTATTACAAGGGCAGAATTGAGTGGTTGCTAGAGACCAAA
>NW_023197865.1:0-770 GCF_002007445.2 Ailuropoda melanoleuca
CACGCTTGACCAATGTTTATAGAGCACCTACTGTCTTCCGGGCTCCACAATGGTCATCATAAGCCTTCATTCATTTAATCTCGAGAGCAGATGTCAAAACTCCATGGGATGCAGCCCACAGATGTGTTGTTTGGCCTGGGCAGTGCTTTTTGTTCTGTGGGGTTTTTTTTAAACAAATGCTGTTAACATTTAAAACTCAGGAGACTTCCTAGAAAGTCTGGGCTTCTAACTTTTCCTGAAAAATCAAAAGGATCTGGCCCCTCCGGGCCTGCACTCTTAGATGGAGACAGCTGACTGGAGCCACCTGCCTGTTTTAGCTGCTCTGAAGTTCGCCACAGTCCCCAGCACTCCCCAGGGAGCCGTATCAGCTGCCAGTTGTCACTGTTGTTGTCACCTCACCTGGCACCTGCAGGGGGGTAAACTCGTTACCTCTGCCAGAGCTTTACCTACATTCAAGGTTCCAACCTCTGCCCCACACTGATAAGTCTCACACATGTATCTGTGACCCTTTTGTTCATTCAGCATCTTTCCCCCNCATCTTTCCCCCTATTTCTAGTCACTCCTAGATCTTTCCAGAAAAGAATCTTCTTGTAGAGCCATAAATAGACTCGTTGCTGAACCACCTTCCAAGGGAGAAATGATGGGAACACCCATGACCTCACCAGTAACATCAACACAGTTTCTCTGTTTACCTGTCAATTTCCCCTGTAATACTGTGAATTCCATGTGGCCCAGTACCCTGTTATTTATCTCTAGGTTGGCAGAATTTC
>NW_023197866.1:0-1331 GCF_002007445.2 Ailuropoda melanoleuca
GTACAAGAATCAGCATCCTGACTTAACAGGGTGTGACCAAAACCAAAGGAGAGCTACTTAATTGTATGACAATGTCACTTACCTTCTCTGTAAACTGGGATAATGATAGTACGACTTCATGGGATTGAGACTCCTCACACGAAGCTCTCCCCTGGTGCTCGGCGCTCCGTCTGTGCTCAGTACGTGTAGGCAAAGGCTAGAAGTGCAGCACACCCCCCTGGTCCCTACCACAGCCCAGCTGTTCCTTCCCTTCCCAGGTGTATGCTACAACCAGGCTCAGAAAATTACTTAGATTGCTTCTTCCTTCCTGTCTCTCATCATTGACCACCCACGGGTTCTATCATCGCCCTCTTTCTGTGGAGCACAGCAATCCCCCGGTCTTGGTTTTAGGTTTGGTGGACAGTCAAGAGTCAGTGATTCTTCTGAGGCTTATAGTCCAAACAGGGTTTGGGCAGGGACTGGAATCAGCAGGGATGGGTGGGTGAGGGAAAGCAGGGATAGAGGGGAGGAGGAGGCATCAGTATGCTCCAGGTCAGAGGATGAGCCCCCACTTTTCAGCTAGGGAATGTGTGTGTGTGTGTGTGTTATAAGAATATCCTGGGGCAGCAACAAGCTGGAGAATCTTGGCCATCATCTTTTTTTTACTGTCCCAGTGTTTCAAATACTGACATTCAAATGCACTTTCAAATAGAACTGCCTCCTTTGGAAGTAGTTGTGGTCTTTCAAAGAAGTGTTAAGAGGTTTTAAATCAGATTCTCTAGTTCCAACCCTGCAAAGATTGAGTAATTCAAAATGGTATTAGCCTCCCCGGTTCTAAAGACTCTGGCCACCAGCACCAAAGGCCAGGCACAGGGTTATAGAAGCTTCACACAGGCAGTTTTCCTTTCACTGGGGGGTGGGGGGCAGAGAGGAGCCCTGTCTGCCTGAAGGCACAGGCCTTGAGCTGCAGCTGGGTTAGAGAGGGACGCAGCCCTGGGTTGACTAGAACACTAGACCAAGGCATGTGGACAAATGGTTAACACACCTCAGTGCCCTGCTGGGCTCTCACCTAGGAAGCCGTGCCCCTAAACATCTAGGAATTAGGATTTGATTCCAGTTTGCCTGCTCCAGAGCTCTCTGCTCGCCTGATAGGTCTGGGCTCTATAAGCCGTGGGAGCAAATCTGCTTCTAACTGAAAGAATTAAGGAGAAGGTGGAGCACTGGGGAGGAGGAAGCAGAAAGAACGTGTACTTTATGTAATACTCTGGGGTAAAACTAAGCCCTGCAAAAATACTAAATAGAATATCTGAAAAGAGCTCAAAAGCAACAATGACAAAAAAAAAAACAAAAAA
>NW_023197866.1:5838-6604 GCF_002007445.2 Ailuropoda melanoleuca
GAATAATGTACTTAACAGTAAATGTAACAAAATAAGTGCATGATTTGTACAGTGAAAACTACAAAAGGTTTTTTGAAAGAAATTAAAGTTCTAAATGGAAACACACCCCATGTTCATGGGCTGGAAGACTTAATATTAATAAGATGGTAATACTCCCCAAATTCATTTACAGAACAACAAAGTTGGAAGACACACAGTTCTTGTTCACAAAACTCACTACAAAAGCTATAGTAATGAAGACTCTATGATACCGGCATAAGGATAGATATACAAATTAATAGAAAGAACTGAGAGTCAAGAAATAAACCTATGGGTTTTTTTGACAAAGATGCCAAGAAAATTCACTGGGAAAAGGATACTCTTTCCAACAAATGATGCTTGGACAGCACACACAAAAGAATGCAATTGGATCCCCACCTTATACCACATACAAAAGTTAACTCAAAGTGGGTCAAAAACCTAAATATAAGAGCTGAAATTACAAAACCTTTAGAAGAAAACATAATGATGTTGGATTAGTTAATTGTTGGATGTGACACCAAAAAGTACAAGCAACAAAAGAAAAAATAAATTGAAGTTAACCAAAATTTAACATAGCTGTGCTATAAATGACCCCATTAGGAAAGCTAAAAGAAACCCCACAAAATGGGAGATATGTGAAAATCATACTTGATATGGAACTTATATACAGACAATATAAAGAACTGTTACCTCTTAACAATACAAGGACGAAAAGTGAATTTAAAAATGGGCAAAGGATTTGAAG
>NW_023197867.1:0-1577 GCF_002007445.2 Ailuropoda melanoleuca
AGCCTTAAATTAAGCACAGGGAATGAATCTCCCAGGGAGACCTTCTAGAGATACAGCAGAAAGGGGTGGCAGAGAAGACTTTCTGGTATCCTTAGAAATAAAACACATAATCCACTTATGTAAGAAAATCACCACAGGAATCATCCTCCCAATGAATCTTCTGCAAAGCTCTATGCTTCCATGTCAGTGGATCATTGGGGGGGGGCGAGAAAAAGAAAAGACCCTGTTTTCCATGGAGGAAAATAGTAGGCAAATTGATTCAATCAAGAGCTGGGTTTCACAATATAGAAAACCAACATGATGAGCTACAGAAACTCTAAATAGTGTACTCTAAATAGAAATCCTTTAGTTCTGATATAAATGCGTTCTTCCGTAGGTGATTTGCTCTGTAAGTAAGTAAATGCCTCCTCTCTCAGGGCACTGTGCTGTGCACTGGCAATAGAGAAGTTAGGTTTGTAACTTGTCTCCTGAGATATCACTTACTAGTATGCATCCCTTTTTTATTTAGTGACATTGATGAGTCCTCATTTTCCTTCACTGGCTAGCACATTATTTTAAATGAAATAGGTATCTTTTTACACCAGATAAAACTGCTGTAATATAGTTAAAATGTAAAGCTATTAAGATTTTTAAAAACTATGTTAATGGTTTTTAAATTAAAAAAAAATCTGTTAGTGGTTTTGGCTCAGGCCGTGATCTTAGGGTTATGGGATCAAGCCTCTCATGGGGCTCCACGTGCAGTGCAGAATCTGCTTGAGGATTCTCTCTCTCTTCCTCTCCTTCTCCCCCTCTCCTCACTCATACATGGTCTCTCAATAAATAAATTAAATTTAAAAAAAATTGGGGCTCCTGGGTGGCTCAGTTGGTTAAGCATCTATCCCAGGGTCCTGGGATCAAGCCCCAAGTCAGGCGCCCTGCTCAGCAGGAAGCCTGCTTCTTCCTCTCCCTCTGCTGCTCCCCCTGCTTGTGCTCTCTCACTCTCACAAAAAATAAAATATTTAAAATGAAATAAAATAAAATAAAATGTATTGTTTCAAATCAGAGTATTTTCTGAAAATTTTACATGCTCAAAGATAGTATGACTTGATTCATCCAAGAATGAGTTTCTTATTAATAGATGTGTTCTTGCAAAGACCAATCTTTCATTTCTTGTACTATTTGAAATTAAATTAATGCATGCATACAGGGTTGTACTGGGTGACCCTGAGGTCCCTCCTTTTTGAAATTCTGTCAAATCTTTTCCTACTACTTCTATTTTGGATACTATGACTGGTGGATTAAGTGAAGTAAGTGGGAGTATTGTTTACAAGAGGCCAGCAAACTCTCTCTCAGATCAAAGATCCATCTTTCACAAGTTGTCCAACATTGCCACTCCCTCGACTCCCCCACAGATCTGGATCAGAGATGTAACTTTCACTGGAGATAAATGCTGGTGCATGGTCTTTGTAAGGATACTGGCAAAATGCTTTCACTTACCTAAGATGAAATGGGGTGTGTGGATATGTCCTGTAATTTGTAGTCGTTAATGGTTAGTAATGATTTAGTTGTTACTTCCACATCTCCTAAGGAAATAGACC
>NW_023197868.1:0-680 GCF_002007445.2 Ailuropoda melanoleuca
AGGCTGTGTGTTAGACTAAGTCTAGGGACCTGTGGTGGTCAGCAGGGAAGAGAATCAGAATATGTCCGCAGCGCCAGCGCGAGTACCACAGTAGGGCTCAGGCAGACGTAAGGTCTCACTGAGGTGACCTGAGTTGACGGGGACAAAAAACACAAGTTATTCCAGGCAGAAGTTGAGCAGCAGGAACCCATATACTCCCCGAAGAGGGGGAACTCCTGTAACAATGCCTCAGAAACACCAACCAACGCAGACATAACCAGCACAAGGCAAGAATATTTCCTTTGTGCTAATGCTGTAAATTCAAACCTAGATGCCTTCTTTAGCAATGAAAGATGGCTTCTTGGAGTGGGGTGAATGTAGAGTGGAGCGTTACTTACACAGACAAGAAGCAGAGAATTAAAAGAAACTGTTATAAACATTTGACCGTGTTGGGCAAGTTTAACATTTATGGTGATCTATTACTTAGACAGTAAAATCAGTAATAGATACAANCTACTTAGACAGTAAAATCAGTAATAGATACAAGAAGATAAATTTTCTGCACACATTTAAGTGCAGTGTAAATAAACTTGTAACCCCATCAGAATTACACTGTAGTTCTTTGTCAATGATTCTGTATATACCAACGGAGTGTGACTTGAGGGCAGAAAGCTACCTTATTTTTCTTTGGTATCTGCTGT
>NW_023197869.1:0-852 GCF_002007445.2 Ailuropoda melanoleuca
CAACACAGTCACAGCATCCCATAATTGTGGAATCAACTCAGATTAAAATATAAACATTTTAATGTAACTTACAGCACTTGTGTTTTTTCCAGAAATCTTTTGTCCAAATCCTCCATCTATCCTTAATGGGCACCACACGGGAACTTCTCAGGGAGACATTCCCTATGGAAAAGAAATTACTTACATGTGTGACCACCACCCTGACAGAGGGATGACCTTCAACCTCATTGGGGAGAGCACCATCCTCTGCACAAGTGATGGTCAAGGGAATGGGGTTTGGAGCAGCCCTGCCCCCCGCTGTGAACTCCCTGGTCCTGCAGGTCAGTGCACATTTCCCTATGCCCCATATAGATCAGAATATTTAGGCAAGAGCCTTCCTGTTTCTATGGGGACAGTCATTTTTGCTTGGGAACATGGCTTTCCTATAAAAATCAGACACACAGAATTACCTGCTGGGCAAATAACAGCTGGGTTCTAGATGTTGGTGGTACTCTGATGGCCCTTCCCACTGGGGTGAGGAGTGTGGGATAGTGAGGAAAGGAGGAGGGAGAGAGTGGAGAGAATCAGTGAGGCCCAGACTTTATACAGACTATTTTCAAACACGAAAAACAAACGCCAAAGAAAACACTCTTTCCTGCCACCTCTGTTCCAAGTTGTATGTCTGGGTGCCTGGGNTGGGTGCCTGGGTCGCTCAGTCAGTTGAGTGGCCCATTGGGTCTGGATCTCAGGGTTGTGGGTTCAGCCCTGCATCGGGCTCCCTCCTGGGCATAGAACCTGCTTAAAAAAAAAGTTGTATTTCTATTGGATAGATGGGTGTGCAGAGCAAAAAGCACATGTTGATGGCTGTATTTT
>NW_023197870.1:0-642 GCF_002007445.2 Ailuropoda melanoleuca
AGGCTGCCAGCAGAGTGGCAGATCTACCTTTTCTGTTACTTTTGTGCCTCTGGGCCATCCCTTAGGTTAAATGGCCAGGATGAAGCTCTGAGCATTAAGGCCTGCCTCAGTCCGGGTCTAGGCAGGGCAATAGAGGTGTTTAACACCAGATGGTTCAACAGAGGGAATTAATTCAGAGAGCCGGTTACAAAGGTGTTGGAGGAATTCAAAGAACAAGTAGGGAATAGCAGGCACCTCAGAGATTAACTCGGTCCATGCCCACAAGTTCAATCCCAGATGCTGAACAAAGAAAAATTTGCGGACCAGCGAGAAAAGAAAAGCCAACTACTCACTTTATGGCACAGCTCTGCTGGTTTATCCTCAGAACATTCATCAGCATGTCATATGTGTATTATTATATTCATTTTAAGGAAACGGAGGCTCAGGGCAGGTAGGGTACAACGTGCCCAAGACCATTCCACGTAAGTGGAGGAACCCAATTAGAACTTGTGTCCTTTGTGCAATATTATGCTGCCAACCTGCCCCCAGTGGGGATCTTGGCCCTTCTGGGAGAGAGACCACCTTAGGACAGCCCTGAAGAAAGCCAGGGTTTGGACTCTGCTGAAATCCCCTGGTTCCTGGAGGACAAGAACAGGAAAGGCA
>NW_023197871.1:0-719 GCF_002007445.2 Ailuropoda melanoleuca
CAACCCTTACAACAGTGCCAGACTTCTAGTAAGAGCTGGTTGTTATCACACTTGTCACCAGGCAGCACCCCCTGGATGCCCCACAGACCCTTCCCCTCAATACATCCATTCTCAACTCAGCACTTCCCTCCCAAACAATGGAGCCCGCTCGCATTCCTACATTGCCTATCTCCATTAATGCCACCATCATCTCTTCAGTGCTCTCCAAACCCCAGCCAGAAACCTAAATTGGACGTTGCCTCCTCTTCCACCCCTCATCCCAGTACTGAAAAAGACCTGTCAAGTAGTCACATATATCCCCTGAATATTCTTGAATCCATCTTCTTTCCAAAGAAGTGGTCAGGCACCAAGCATCTTGTCTACACTANAAAGCATCTTGTCTACACTATTAAGATGGTCTCTAACGTGTGCCCTTGCTGTTTTCATACTGATTAAATTCTTCCAGCACGTATTGGCCACAATCGTTACTCCTGTATGATCATGCCACTTCCCTATTAAAACCCTTCCACGGCTCCCGGTTGCCTCCAGGATGATGATCACAGCCCTGCGGTGAGCCATGTTTCTTCTTTGCCTGTTCTCAGCTCACCTGTACAGCCTCACATCCTACCAGCCTCTCCAACATGATGGCACTGCTGCCATCTTGAATTTCCTTCTGCTTTTCAGATCCACCCTTGAGGGTATTCCTCCAAGCCTTTGATTATATTATTCTTTTCACCTGG
>NW_023197872.1:0-538 GCF_002007445.2 Ailuropoda melanoleuca
CAACCTGCTTTGCAGTTAGATTTCACCCTCTTACCAATCTCACTTCCTCCAACACTTCCACAGGTGTTTATCTATAATAGGTATCCAGCATGCCAAATTCCACCTTATTATCTGTTTCTGAAATACCAACATTCAGTAGACCCTGAGAATCCTCAGGCCCAACTCTACTTTGGACAGAATTAATATTCTTCCTTCCCCCACACTAAGGAGAAATTCTGTAGTCAGAGGGTAGAGTGTCCTAGATACTCTAGGACAAGAAAGGAGGACCCTCTTAAGAAACACCTGTTCTATACCAGGCCTATTGCNCTATACCAGGCCTATTGCTAGGTATGGTCTGACCTACCATGCAGAGACCTCATTTCTCTTTTTCTTAATTAGATTCTGGTGCCTAAGCACTGATTTCTGGAAGCAGACAGATGGGATACAAACTATAGAGTATTCAGTTGGCTAAGCATTCTTGGATTTTCGTTGGCTTACTCACACAGTGAAGTGTGTTAGATCAAAATGTTCCCAAAGCTGACACCTTCAGAATGCTTGA
>NW_023197873.1:0-362 GCF_002007445.2 Ailuropoda melanoleuca
TCCTGTCAAAACTGCTGGCGGCAATGGAACGAAAAGGCCCAATACACGTCCGTCAGAAACAACACCGTACATGGACCGTCTTAGCACTATCAACACCCTTCGTGAATAGGGAAACATGAGGGAAAGTGGTCGCGTAATCCTGACGAGAGTGCCCCATAGTGGTCTCAGAGACCCCACACAGTGCAGGGAAATATCAACGATCATCATCTCTCGTGAGTAAGGGAGCATGAATGAAAAGGGTCAGGATTTTCGAGGACTCAGCGCCCTTCTCATTGGTAATAAAGCAGAGCGTCCAGGAAAACACCTCCAGCGAACAGCAGCCTTTTCACTGGGGACCCCGATTCCACATTGGGTGTAGGGGC
>NW_023197873.1:390-623 GCF_002007445.2 Ailuropoda melanoleuca
CTTGGGGAGGATCCAGCCTTAGAACCAAGAAACAAAGTGTGAGGGGAAAGCCCTTGAAGTCACGACGGCCTGATGGAAGGTAAACAGGAATCAAGGTCCTTTGGTAGCGTGAGTGAAACACGACGGACACAGCACTTTTGAGAAAGACAATTCGGTAAAACATGCTTCCAACAAAATGCTTGCTCCCTGGGGAAATCCTGTCAAAACTGCTGGCGGCAATGGAACGAAAAGGC
>NW_023197874.1:0-747 GCF_002007445.2 Ailuropoda melanoleuca
TATCCTAAACCGGAATGAAACAGTGGCATGTCTGAATAACTGATAGATTTTAAATATGCAAGATGGGATGAAAATGAGAGATGAGAGTGGAAAGGTGAATAGTAGCCAGATCATGCCATATTTGGATGTTGCAGATGACTGATGGGGAGCCAGTGAATGGCTTTTTAAATAAAGAGCAATCCAATCAAATATATGTTTTTGGAGGCGTTGCTCTGTACACAGTATAGAATCTGAATTGAAGCGGGAAAGATTGCATTGGAGGGAGACTGATGAAGTTATTCAAATGAAAGGTGACAGTTATCAGTTATATGAACTAGTGGAGTTATTGAATACTGGAGAACCATTTAGCAAAAGAAATGCATGGAGTGGGACGTTTGGGGGGTTCAGTCAGTTAATCATCTGCTTTCTGCTCCCGTCATGATCCCAGGATCCTGAGATCGAGTTCCCCATCAAGCNATCAAGCTCCTTGATCAGCTGGGAGCCTACTTCTTCCTCTGCCTGCCGCTCCCCTGCGTGTGCTCTAGCTCTCTCTCTGACAAATAAATAAATAAAATCTTTAAAAAAAGAAAAAAAAAAGAAATGGATAGAGCTTGATTAAAAGGAATAAGAAGGAGAGGTGGAAGTCAAAGTTGCCTTCAGCATTTTGTGTGTTTCTTTTTCTTGTTTTCAGTTTAGATGATGGGGTTACCATGAGTCAGCTAAAACACTTTGGGAGAAGCAGATTTGTTGGAGAAGATAATGAGTTTT
>NW_023197875.1:0-955 GCF_002007445.2 Ailuropoda melanoleuca
CATCCTGGAGAAGGACGTTGGCTCCAGCCTGTAAGTGAAAAAGAACAGACAGAACATGATGTATACTGTTAGCAAAGAAAGCAGATCAAAACTTTCACTTTCACGTTAGTCGGGAAACAGGTCCAAAGAGGTCTGTACCGGATCCACCCCCAGGGAATCATGTAGGAAACTGTAATTCCGTTTCAAGAGAAATACAATAAATACTTTGTGAGCCTCCAGTAGGCTAAAAACACCCAACTGACCTTTGCAAGGCCTTAGCCCTGAGGACTTCCCACCCCTCTCGCTCAACTGCAAATACCCAGCCCATGGCTGGGGCGCCAACCGCACCTCTTCGGCGGCTGCCTTGTCTCTAACACAGCAGAAGTTTCCCGTGCCTTCGGAGAGTCTCTGGAGAGCTTTTCTAGGAACTCTGACACATCTTCCCCAAACTACCCTATAAGCTCTTCAAGCACCTTGCTCTCCGCAGAAAGTCATCTAAGAGCTATTCTCACACTACTGTGTTGTAATGAAGGCTTGGACTAATGGCTTCTGGCTGTATGTCTTTTTTTCCCCCCCNTTTCCCCCCCCCTTTCTATTTTCTGAAAAAAGCACAATCTGTAGATACTAATGGACGAAGTATATTCAATATGGCCAGGACACATATTTAGCTTCAAAGCACTCTCCATCAGGTGCCTCTGAGGAAGCATCCCTCCGCCCCCCGCCCCAGCTTAAATACGATGACAGATGTACTTTCCCTTAGAAAAAATTTGCTCACATAAATCTTTAATGAGCTCCATAAAATTTATCAGGCATGGTTTACATCTTTTCTCCAAGGGTATGGCGTGAACACATACCCATTGACCAAGACTCCCCGTTCACCTCCCAATCACGAGTCACTGAACTCATGTCAGGAACATGAAAGTCTTCCCCTGTTCCTTTTACTGAACACAATTCTGTGTTGCAATATTACTAAAGT
>NW_023197876.1:0-1484 GCF_002007445.2 Ailuropoda melanoleuca
GGGTTTAAAGTTTGACAGGTTTTAAGTATTATATCAGGTATATCTATAAGCATATAAGTATTTAAAAAGTCTGCCTCCCATCATCCATCAGTGGCCTTTGGCCTCTAAGACACTCTGGACCTGATGTAAAATCATTAGAGTCAGGGACTGTCCCATAGTGAGATTTGAGGCTCCTTTTACCAGGAGAGCTGTCAGATGCTTGGCTAAAGCCTTTGTTTGCAATTCTACCTCCATGCAAGTGGCTTTTAGGAAAAATATGACTATGGGATTAAAACCATCAAGAAGCTTTCTTTGTTTGAGGTCTAGCCTTAACAGTATCCGAATTACGAGGAATCACTGGCAAGTGGAAGAAGACTTGTCTCAGGAGATAAGGGCATCCCCAAGTGCATTATCCAATCCAATCATCAAGTGGGGTCATCTATTACCTCCACAAGTCCATAGTTAATCCCATGAAGTGGGGTATGCTCTGGCCTTTAAGGAGCGATTTTGTCATCCCAGCCACAAAGACTTGGTCAAGGTGATAGCTGAGTCATACAGTTATTGGGGCATCAATCTCATTTTTCAGCTATTCAAATAATCATATGCCCATTGGGTCCTTTTATTATCCCCACAGAATAACAAGCAAGAAGATTGTCTAGGAGCTATTGTGGCAATTTCTCTGAAGTTTACCTCAAGTTGTCTTACTTAGGTAAACAACAAACATTTAAAGACAATCAGATCTAGAATTTAACATCCACAAAGGTGTGTTATTGAATTCTAATTTTTCTCTTTAAAACCACTATTTCCAGAAATAGCCAAATCAAGACTAACTTGTTTACAAAACAAGTCCAATTTTAACAAACTTGGCCAAATTATTTACATAAGCTCAGCAAGAATAGTGATTGAAATAGATCTTTTTAAAATCTGCTTTGCTGGGACTTTTATAAGGAATCTCCAGGTTGAACTTTTAGTAGTCTCTCCAGGACAGAAGCCAAGTCAACTACTTGCCATCAGACATGCCTGTATTACCTACAGCTATGGGCAGATTCCTCTTCGTGAGGATCCCTAAGTATTCTGAGCTTCCTGCACCTGCCAGGAAGTGACATTCTTTACTCACCTGGTGAGGCTGCTGGGAACTCCCTAAGCAGGGTATCAGGCCAACAGTTCCAAGGGGTTTTACAGCTCTAGATTTCAGAAAGTCAGTTCCTTAAAGCTCTTTGGTCATATCTGAGTCTATGCAGGTCTCTCAAATATGACATTCCAGTCAAAGCCTTGGTAAAATAACCAGTATTTCCAATGGTGTCTCATTACAAGGAAAACTTAGCAAGTGACTGTGATTGCCATGGAAGAAAGGATACTTACTGAGACCTTTTGAATTTATACACACTCACACACGTGTGTGTGTGTGTGTGTATGCATGTAACCAAAAAATATATATACATGTGTATATATACACGTAACCAATATATGTATGTATGTATATATATGTGTGTATGTATATATAT
>NW_023197876.1:8362-9397 GCF_002007445.2 Ailuropoda melanoleuca
TTAAAATATCATTAAGTTCAATCTATATTGATACATTTCTCCTCACAAAATTATATATAGCAAATAACCATTAACTATCATCTGATATCACTCCTGCCTTATACAAAATTCTAATCAAACAGGTCTTAGTTCTGAAGAGTAGCCAATGGAAATATTTAGTATCTGAAGCATATTCTACTTTTAAAAAATAAAATTCAGAAAACAAAACTCATGAAGATGTTTATTCTCCAGTATTGTATTATTTGAAAAGAATGTCTTCCTCTTTTTCTTCCTCCAGAAAGTATAGCAGTCCTAGAATCACTCAGCAACAAATTCTAAAGACAGACTATCTGAGAGGAGAAACGAAGAAACTCCTGTCTCCAAATGGCAAAGTCCACTCACACAAAGGGGTGGAATACATCGTCATTTACTGGGAAGTTTTATTGGCCTGATCTGACCAGGCAGAGAAAATTCATGGTGTATGTTTTATTTGGCTCCAACCCTTCACAACACATCTATGTCTATTTACCTGGACAATTTTAGGTTTCCTATATGTAAGAGGTGGTTAGAAGACATAATACATAAATTTTTACAAATAAGGATCAACCTGATCTATGCCCTTAAATAATATTTATGTATATACATACACACACACGTGTGTATGAATAAGTTTCATTAAAATTAGGGGGAAAAATAAGTTGGCCAATTGTGGTAGGCAGAAAAGTGCCCTGCCACCCTAAGATATTCACGCCTTAATCCCTGGAAACTTTGGACATGTTCTCTTACACAGTAAAATTGACTTTGCAAAGGTGATTAACATTAAGAAGCAGGATAGGAAAAGATAGTCTTGGATTATCTGGGTGGGCCCAATTTTAATTACATTAAAATTGGAGGACCCTTCCAAGCTGTGGTCAGAGAAGAAGATATGACTAAAAAAAAAAGAGTCAGAAACATGCAATATGAAATGACTCAACCTGCCCTTCCTGGCTTTGAAGATGCAAGACAAGGGACACCGACCAAGGAATGTGGCTAGCCCCCAGAGGCTGAAATGGGCAG
>NW_023197877.1:0-749 GCF_002007445.2 Ailuropoda melanoleuca
CACTTTCTAAAACTAAGCTATATTAAATTCAACTATGACCACTATTGCTTTCTATTTCAATTCCCCTCCTCTCCCCCAACCCCTGATATGTACACAAATCCCTCCACTTCCACCATAATGTAGAGACTGTGGGCATGCGTGGTAACTGGTTAAGGTAAGGTTCCATTGATGATATATTTGGTTTGGGTTAAGTGAACTAGGCTAGGACAAGGCTAGGAAAGGATATAGAATTCCGGCGCATAGGACAATCATCTTTTTTTCCTCACCTTCTAGGCATGTTTAGTAAATTTCATCAAAATCATAGTGGTAGGTCAAGAAGGAAATGGCAATCTGTCAACATGTACTTAAGTTTTCTAATCAATTCACCCAAGTTAGAGCTTCCATTTGCTGTATTTTATGGGAAGTAAAATCAGGAGCTTTTATCAATGATGGATGGGATTAGCAGTGTTCATGTGTATTTTGAAAACGGGATCAGAATACGTGAAAAGATTAAGTTAGTTGNCATTAAGTTAGTTGTAGCTTTTTGGAAACCAAATGAAATCTAAGAAATAGAAATATGTATTCAGCTGAGACCTCATAAGAATGATATAATATTAGTAGTAAAGATATGATAGCTTATAAGAAAGATATTGATCATCTTGTGAAATAAATGAGCTTATTTTGTGACTTAGTTACTGAAGTGATCATTTCTTTGACATTAGTTTAACTTTCGTGCTGTACTGATACTTATAAAAGCTTTTATTTTTTTC
>NW_023197878.1:0-813 GCF_002007445.2 Ailuropoda melanoleuca
TTGGCCCACAATTGGCCCTTCCTAAAAATTACTTCTGCTCTGCGTTTCCCTTCACTTGAACAGCAATAGAGTGAGGCACAGATTCACTTCATTCTCATTATTCATGGTCCTGCAAACCCTGAGTTGGTGCGCACTGAATCATTGCTCTGAGGGGCAACACAGCTAGGTCCCTCCTCACTCATCTGTCAACCAGTCAGTACATCACTTTACTTTATGTGTGTTTTTCCTTAAAGACNGGCATTGTTGATGGGTTCACATTGAGCTCATGGCCAACAACCTGTAACTGCTACCTGGATGAAGCTTATAACACACATTTCCCCCATGAGACACAAAGCCTTTTCTTGCTTGGAGGACTAGAGGTCACTTCAGCACTACACCTGAGGACCATTTTAAATGGAAATCACTGGCAGGGATGAAAAAAAAAAAAACAAAAAATGCAGCAATAATCGACTGTGAAGGGGATTCTTGTTTACAGTAGGAGAGCTGAAAGAAGGCAGTTTGGTCTTCTTTGACCTCAGCTGGGACCCTATATTTTTGTGTGTGTGTGTGTGCCACTCTGCATGTACAAGAACATTTGATTTGGGGGTTACAAATTTTAGTGAGCGGGTAGCTCCACAGATACGGAATCCATGGGGAATAAGGATCAACTGTTGGAAGTAGATGAGGGACAAGCATTAGGGAACTACAGGGTTCCGGAGGGCAGGGTGCATGTTGGGCTGTGCTTCCTTGGTAGGCCCCGAAGCTAGAACAGTTAAGGGCACAGAGCATGTTCTTAGTAGATAACTGTTGGGCTCTTGATCCAATTGAACAAAC
>NW_023197879.1:0-1147 GCF_002007445.2 Ailuropoda melanoleuca
TCAAACTTTACATCAGAATCTGGGGATGTACTGTATGGTGATTAACATAATATAATAAAATAAAATTAAAATACAAAAAAAATACAAAAAAAAAAAAAGTGGCCAGAACATCAGTGGAGAATGGTCCACGATCCCTCTGTTCTGAGACAGAGGCTGAATTTCGGCCGCTGCCGCTCTGACTCTCAGAAGAAGCACAGCAGACCACCAGGGAAAGCCACCAGAGAACAAAAGCCCGGAAATACCGGCTCACAGGGCACCCATCCCCATCCCCCCTCGCAGGGGACACGGAGACTCNTAAACAGGGTTTCCTGAGTACCGGCGGCAGGCCCCTCCCCCAGAAGGCAGGCTGAAAAATCAAGAAGCCCACAACCCGGGGCGCCTGGGTGGCACAGTCATTAAGTGCCTGTCTTTGGNGGCGCAGTCACCAAGCACCTGTCTTCGCATTAGGGTGTGATCACAACGTTCCGGAAAGGAGTCCCTCATCGGGCTTCTCCACCAGGAGCCTGCTTCCTCCTCTCTCACTCCCCTGATTGGGTTCCCTTTCTTGCTGTCTGTCTGTCTCTTTCTCTCAAATAAATAAATAAAATCTTTAAAGAAGAGGCCCACATCCCTAAGATCTCTATAAAACAAGGGCGCACGGCCTGGGTCCCAGTCAATAACTTGGGCTCCGGACAACCCCGCAATCTCTCATTATCAGAATGACGAGAAGGAGAAGTCCCCCCCAGCAAAGAAAAGATAATGAGTCTGTGGCCTCTGCCACAGAATTGGCCTCGGCCACAGAATTAATACATATGGATGTATCCCAATTATCAGAAATGGAATTCAGAGCAACAATGGTCAAGATGATGAGTAAACTTGAAAAAAGCATCAGAGAAAGCGTTGCTGAGAATATAGAATCCCTAAGGGCAGAAATGAGAGCGAATCTGACAGAAATTAAAAATTCTCTGAGCCAAATGCAGTCAAAACTAGAGGCTCTGACGGCCAGGGTCACTGAGGCAGGGGAACGCAATAGTGAATTGGAGGATGGGTTAGTAGAAGAAAAAACGAAAACAGAAGCTGGTCTCAAAAAAATCCATGCCCACGAATGTAGATTACGGGAGATTACTGACTCTATGAAAGGATCCAATGTCAGAATCATCGGCATCCC
>NW_023197880.1:0-881 GCF_002007445.2 Ailuropoda melanoleuca
TTTAAACTCAAGTCTTCTCCTATCTATCAAGTGTTCTTGTCTAGTATTTTATTTCTGCCTTTAAAAAAAACCTCTCTCCAAAGTAGTCATTATAAATATGTATTTTTATTTTTAAATTTACATTCAGTACAATTCTTTTTTTTGGGTGTACAGTAAGTACTAAGAGCCTTGACAAATGCTTAGGGTTGTGTAATGGCCAAAATAATCATGATAGGGTCCTATCAGACAANCAAGCTTCTTCATGCTGCCACTTTGGAAGCACACCCCCCTTCCTTCCCTCTGTCCCTGATGAGCACTGATTTGTTCTTTGTCCCTATGGTTTTTCTTTTCCAGAATGTCAGATAAATGGAATCATATGATAGGTAGGCTGTTCAGCCTGGCTTCTTCCGCTTAGCCTCATATACCCACTTGCTGCAAGTGGCCATAGTTTATCCCTTTTTATTGCTGAGCAGTATTCCATCATACGGGTGTATCACAGGCTTTTTTAAGTTAAATTTTTATTTTTAACCCATCTTCAGTTGAAGGACATTTGGGCTGAATCAGGTTTGGGTGATTATGAATAAAGCCGACATAAATATTCATGTACAGTTTTTATATGTATGCGTAAACAAAAGTTTTCATTCTCCTCGGAAAATACCTAGGAGGAGCACTGCTGAGTCATGAAGAGAGTCTATGCCTCACTCTATAAAAAACCTGCCAAACTGTTTTCCACGGTGGCTATTACAGTTTGCATTCCCATCGGCAACGTATGAATGCTCTACTCGCTCCCCGTCCTCATGAGCCCTCGGCTTTGTCAGTTGTGGGTGTGCACATGTTTCATGTGTTTGTATGTGTGCCTTCCTATGGGGGTGATGGTGTCTCGTCGTGGGTTAAGTTTGCAT
>NW_023197881.1:0-8079 GCF_002007445.2 Ailuropoda melanoleuca
TTTTTAGTATAGCCTGAAATCTGGCAAAGTGATGCCCCCAGCTGTGTTTATCTTTTTCAACATTTCCTTGGTGATTCGTGGTCTTTCTGGTTCCACACAAATTGTAGGATTGTTTATTCCAACACCTTGAAAAATGACATTGGTATTTTGATCAAGATGACGTTGAAAGTATAGATTGCTCTGGGTAGCACAGACATTTTAACAATGTTTATTCTTCTAATCCATGAACATGGAATTTTTTTTATTTTTTTGTGTCTTCGTCAATGGCTTTCATAAGTGGTCTGTAGTTTCTAGAGTATAGCTTTTTACCTCTTTTCTTAGGTTTATTCCAAGATATCTTATGGTTTTTGGTGCTATTGTAAATGCAATCCATTTCCTAATTTCACTTTCTATAGTTACATTTTTAGTGTATAGAAAAACTTTCTATAGTTACATTTTTAGTGTATAGAAAAGCAACTGATTTATATGCATTGATTTGTATCCTGCCACATTACTGAATTGCTGTATGAGTTCTAGTAATTTGGGGGTGGAGTTTTTTGGGTTTTCCACATAACTTCGTCTCTGACAATTTGAATAACTTTTATTTCTTTGTGTTGTCTGATTCTGTTGCTAGGACTTCTAGTACTATGTTGGACAATAGTGGCGACATCCTTTCGTATTCCTGATCTTAAGGGAAAGCCTCTCAGCTTTTCCCCATTGAGAATGATATTCACTGTAGGATTTCATAGATGGTTTTTATGAAATTGAGGAATGTACCTTCTATTCCTACACCCTGAAGAGATTTAATCAGAAAAGGATGTTGTGTTTTGTCAAATGCCTTTCTGTTTCAATTGAGAGGATCATATAATTCTTGTCTCTTCTCTTATTAATGTGTTCTATCACACTGATTGTTTTGCAAATGTTGAACCATCCTTGCATCCCAGGGAGGAATCCCACTTGGTCATGATGGATGAACCTTTTAATGTACTGTTGGATACTATTAGCTCGGACCTTCTTGAGAATTTTGGTGTCCATATCCATCAGGGATATTGGTCTGTAAATCTCCTTTTTGATGGGGTCTTTCCCTGGTTTGGGATCAGGGTAATGGTGGCCTCATAGAAGGAGTTTGGATGTTTTCCTTCTGTTTCTATTTTTTGAAAAAGTTTTCGGACAATAGCTATTATTTCTTATTTGAATGCTTGATAGAATTCCTCAGGGAATCCATCAGACCCTAGGCTCTTGTTTTTTGTGAACTTTTTGATCACTACTTCAAGCTTGTTACTGATTATTGGTCAGATTCTCAGTTTCTTCCTGTTTCTGTCTTGCTAGTTTGTAGGTTTCCAGGAAGGCATCCATTTCTTTCAGGTTGCTTAACTTCTTGACATATAGTTGCTGATAATAATTTCTAATAATTGTTTCTATTTCCTTGATGTTAGTTGTGATCTATCCCCTTTCATACATAACCTTTTTGACATCGGCCACACCAACTTCTTTCAAGACACGTCTCCAAAAACAAGGGAAACAAAAGTGAAACTGAACTTTTGGGACTTCATCAAGATAAAAAGCTTCTGCACAGCCAAGGAAACAGTCCAAAAAATAAGAGGCAGCCCACGGAATGGGAGAAGATATTTGAAAATGACACTACAGAAAAAGATTAGTATCCAAGATCTACAAAGAACTTGTCAAACTCAATACATGTGAAACAAATAACCAAATCAAAAAATGGGCAGAAGATATGAACAGACACTTTTCCAATGAAGACATACAAATGGCTAACAGACAAAAAATGGGCAGAAGATATGAACAGACACTTTTCCAATGAAGACATACAAATGGCTAACAGACACATGAAAAAATGTTCAAAATCATTAGCCATCAGGGAAATTCAAATCAAAACCACACTGAGATATGTGGAGAAAGGGGATCCCTCCTACATTGTTGGTGGGAATGCAAGTTGGTACAGCCACTCTGGAAAACAGTGTGAAGTCCCTTAAAAAGTTAAAAATAGAACTAACCTATGTACCAGCAATTGCACTACTGGGTTTTTACCCCAGAGAAACAGACATAGTGAAGATAAGGGCCATAAGTGCCCCAATGTTCATAGCAACATTGTCCATGATAGCTCAAGTGTGGAAGGATCCTAGATGCCCTTTAACAGATGACTCGATTAAGAAGATGTGGTCCATATATACAATGAAATGTTACTCAGCCATTGGAAAGAAAATGTGTTTGTATGCAGAAAAAATGTGCTTATAAGCCCTGAATATAAAAAAAAAAGTTCATCACTGTGTAATGGAATCTCATCTGTTTTCATATTTAAATTGCTGATTGTTACATCTCATGTCATAAAATATGTTTGGAATTGTATAAAATAAGAATATATGATGATGTTACTGTGATAGAATTTATGCTTGAATGTTATAAGATAAATTTACAAATTTATAATAATTTAAAAATTACAGTAGAACTTATGTCATTACTGCACAGATTCATAGAACACATCACAGGTCATTTCCTGTTTTTCTTTTTGCCTACAATAAGGACGGTAAGAAAGGTTGCAATTCAGACATAATCATCTGAGGTGGTGAACTTTGGAGGGTGGATAACACAAAAAAAGAGGAGAGATGGGGGCAGTAAAGCCTCATGAAGTGAAATTGGAGGAACTGATTACAATTTGAGGATGGAAGGAGAATGACTTGGAACTGGTGATGGACAGCAAAGCAGGCACTTGTCCTGAAGCAAACTTAGTGACATAAGGGATTAAAGAGAGGGCAGCTTCCACGCATGTCACAGATGGGTTTTTTGGCACAGTGACATGGAATTTGAGTTGGATGTATTTCTCAGATCAATATGTGTGGAAGAACATGAAAAAAACGATGGACACAAAGTAAGGTCAGCAAAACTTTCCCCTGCCTTGTCAAGAATTGGGATCCAACATTGTCCACTGAATTATCCTTTTATTTCCTACTTTGCTCTGTCACCAGTGGCCTCTCATGGAAGGGCATTGACTTCTTATGGAACCAGTTTCCTACTAAGTAGGCCCTAAAAATGCTTTCAGTCTGAACCTGTGTTTTAACCTAATTTCAGGATAGCAGTTTCTTTCTTCCAGGGGAATATCTACCACTGTCTCAAGAGTGCTGCAGAGGTGGATATATTCTCAGATGAATCCCATGTTTCTAGGATCCCAATATTATTGAGCGGACATTAAGAAAAAAAAAGTTGAAGATAATATTCTTTTTTAATTTTTTAATTTAAATTTAGTTAGCTAACATATAGTATAATATTGGTTTCAGGAGTAGAATTTAGTGATTCATCACTTACATATAACACCCAATGCTTATCCCAACAAATGCTCTCATTAATACCCATCACACATTTAGCCCAACCCCCATCCCTTTATTATTATTTTAAAATACATTGTCCTGGGGTGCCTGGGTTATTCAGTAGGTTAAGCATTGGATTCTTGATTTTGGCTCAGGTCATGATCCTGGAGTCATGAGATTAAGCCCAGTATCAGGCTCCATACCTGGCAGGGAGTCTGCTTAAATTCTCTCTTCCTCTGCCCTTCCCCAATCATCCTCTCACTCTCTCTAAATAAGTAAATAAATAAAATCTTTAAAATGTGTTGTTATACTTTAGGATTAAATTATGTAATCTTCATGATAATCACAAAGAAAATATCTATATAAGACATCAAAAAATCACAAAAAAGTAAAAATATGTAACTATGAAAAAATCAAATAAACACAAAGGAAAGCAGTAATGAAGAAAAAGAAAAAAAAACCCTATAAGACATACAGGAAATGGATATCAAAATAACAAAAGTAAGTCTTTCTGTATCAGTAACTACTTTAGATATAAATAAACTAAGCTCCTCAAACGGGCATAAACTGGCAGATAAAATTTTATGAAATGACTTTAATATACACTGTCTAATTAACTAGACTAATTTATAATGATAATTACTGGAATACTCAGAGAAAAGGGTAATATAGAGGACTTAAAGAGCACTATAGATTGTACATAGTAAACATATGCCAAACACCATCAAACAGCAGTAAAATACATACTTTTCTCAAGTTCACATTTTCTACATTTTCTAGGATAGACTATGTTGCAGGATAAAAAATGAGTCTAAATTTTCACAGTTAGAAATCATACAAAATATGATGATAATCACAAAGGAATGAACCTAGAAGTCAATAACATAAATAAAACTGAAAATTGAACAAGTGTATGGACATAGAAAAAAGATTCTACAACCAATGGACTAAGGGTGAAGCCACCAGGGAAATTAGAATATATGTTAATTCAAATGCAAATGAAAACTCAAAATGCCGAAACTTAGGGGATGATGCAATAACTGTGGTAAGATAGAAATTTATAACTATAAATATTTGTATTGCAAAAGCAAAGATTTCAAATCCATAACCTAAGTTTAAGTTTTAAGAAACTAGGGGAGGAAAAAAAAAATTAAACCCAAAGCTCAAGCATGAAGGACATAAGATAGATTCTTGCTAAAACAAATTACAGAGAATAGAAAAACAATGGCAAAAAAATGAATACTAATAATTGGCTCTATTGGGAAAGAAGAATTTCCTCTACCCTTCAGTATCCTTCCAACTGGACTAAGAACCAAATTGACATGAGCGAGACTAACAAGGGAAAATCAAATTTAATAATGTAAATACAAGGAATCCCACAAACATGGTAGTTCCAAAAACAGTGAGGCAACATGACATGTATATAAGCTAAAGAGTGAGTAGGGGTCTGAGAATACAAACGGGAGAAATACTATTAGCAGGAAGGTGAGAGGAGGTATTTGGAAAATAAATATCCTATTATAGAGGTAATTTTTTTAGGTAAAGAGGAATCTGTTAATAGGTCTCTTTTGCATACAGGCAGGCAGTTGAGGGAGAGGTGAAGAGCTTTTCCTGAATCTGCTGGGATTTGATTGCTTTTAATTCGAAATGGTATTGATGCCAAAGAGGCCCATCTAGAGGTAGCCTGCCTTTGTCTCCTACGGTTCTTAAAAAGATGAACAAAGTAGACAGATTGATAACTACATAGACAAAGAGAACAAGAAAAGACACCAGTCTCTTCTTAACCAGAAATTAAAGTTAGGACCTAATTACTGATTTTACAAAAATAAGAAGGATTATAAGAAATTATTTTGAACAATTTTACACCAACATCTTGGATAACCTAGATGAAATGAACAATTACCTAGAAAGACAAAAAATCAGACAGAATCATAAAGAAATAGAAAATATGAGGGATGCCTGGGTGGCTCAGTCAATTAAGCATCTTCCTTCAGCCCAGGGTCCTGGGATCAAGTCCTGTATCAGGCTCCTTGCTGAGTGAGGAGCCTGCTTCTCCCTCTGCCTGCCACTCCTCCTGTTAGTGTTCTGTCTCTGACAAATAAATAAATAAAATCTTTAAAAGAAGAAATAAAAAATATGAATACATCCATATTGAGGAGACGTATTGAATCACTTAAAACTAAAATTCCTGAATGTGATGAATTCACTTATGAATTCTTCCAAACACTTAAAAAATATAGCAACATTTTAAAACTCATCCAAAATTGAATAGAACACAGTCTCGTTGCAAGGGGCCAAGACAATAGTGATACCAAAGACAGAGCGTGGCACTAGAAGGAGGAACTATTACATATCAATACCTCCTATGCATGTGTTCATACAAAAATTGTCAACAAAATAGAGACAAATTGAATTTTCAAACATTTTAATAAGATTATGAATGCCTTGGCTATGTGGTATTTATTGCTGGGTTGCAAGATCATCTAATAATTAATCTAATATTTATTTAAAAATCAATCACTGTGGGAATTTTGAGGAGTTAAGATGGTGGAGGAGAAGGGGACCCCTTTTTCAGCCAGTCCTCTGAGTCAAGTTGGATAGGTACCAGACCATCCTGAACATCCACGGAATCAGCATCAGTCACAGGAAGATACATCTGGATCTCTACAAATGAACATCTCCAGCGCTGAGCATTGAGGTACAAAGTGGGGAGCTGTGAATCCACGCACAGATATCGGAAGATAAACAGAAAGGGGAGGGAGCCGCCGCGTTTGGGCGCCAGAAAGCGGTAACCACCTGCACGGGGGAGCGGGTGGACTCACGGACAGGCACCCATGAGAGAGCAGATTGAGTTCGTGAGCCAGGAAATGCATGACTAGACTGAAACGGAACTCTGGTGTGCTCATTGGAAGAAGACTGAGACCGGGAGCTCCGGAGCGCGGGGGGTGCTGGCAGCTGGCAGTGTTAGAAACATAAAGTACAGAGACACACCAGCCCTGGAAGTGACNAGGACAGAGACGCGCCGGCCCTGGAAGTGACGGCTGGGATGCCGGGTGTGGGGCGCACATCCCAGGATGCTGCAGGGTTGAGCAGCACCAACAGAAACAGAGTTAAAGGGGCCAGAATATTAGTGGAGAATGGTCCGCGATTCCTCTGTTCTGAGACAGAGGCTGAGATTCGGCTACTGCTGCTCTGACTCTCAGAAGAGACACAGCAAACCACCAGGGAAAGCCACCAGAGAGCAAAAGCCTGGAAATACCAGCTCACATTGTGCCCATCCCCATCCCCCCTCACAGGGGGCAGGGAGACTCTACCCAAACAGGGTTGCCTGAATATCAGCACAGCAGGCCCCTCCCCCAGAAGGCAGGCTGAAAAATCAAGAAGCCCACATCCCTAAGATCCCTATAAAACAAGGGCACACTGCCTGGGTCCCGGATAATGATTTGGGCTCTAGACAACCCAGCAACCTCTCCTCATCAGAATGACGAGAAGGAGAAATCCCCCCCAGCAAAGAAAAGACAATGAGTCTGTGGCCTCTGCCACAGAACTAATGGATATGGATATAACCAAATTATCAGAACTGGAATTCAGAGTAACAATGGTCAAGATGATGTGTAGACTTGAAAAAAGCATTAATGAAAATGTTAATGAGAATATAGAATCTCTACGGGCGGAAATGAGAGCGAATCTGGCAGAAATTAAAAATTCTATGAGCCAAATGCAGTCAAAACTAGAGGCTCTGACGGCCAGGGTCACCGAGGCAGAGGAACGTATCAGCGAATTGGAGGATGGGTTAGTAGAAGAAAAAAAGTGAAAATAGAATCTGGACTCAAAAAAATCCATGCTCAGGAATGTAGGTTATGGGAGATTACTGACTCAATGAAACGTTCTAATGTCAGAATCATCGGCATCCCCGGGAAGGTGGAGAAAAACAAAAATTGTAGCTGAAAACTTCCCTAATCTAGCAAGGGAAACAAACATTCATGTCCAAGAGGCAGAGAGGACCCCTGTCAAGCTCAACCAGGACAAACCTAAACCACATCACGTCATAGTGCAATTCGAAAATATTAGATCCAAGGATACAGTATTGAAAGCGGCCAGGGCAAAGAAATTTCTCACGTACCAAGGCAAAGGTATCAGAATTACATCAGACCTGTCTACACAGACCTGGAATGAGAGAAAGGGTTGGGGCGCATTTTTAAAGCTCTTTCAGAGAAAAACATGCAGCCAAGGATCCTTTATCCAGCAAGGCTGTCATTCAGAATTGATGGAGAAATAAAGACCTTCCAGAATCGCCAGTCATTGACCAATTTTGTAACTTCTGCATCGGAGAAGTGAGGGTCCTAACACCTCCCTCGTGGTGAGAGCAGGGCCAGCGTCCTGCCAAGCGCACAGGCTGCCCCCTGCGATGCCCCTCCCCTCCTGCCCTCAGTGTCACAGGGAGCTCTGGTCTGAGGGGCCAGCAGTCTGCCCCATGGGAGGACGAGGGGCTCCTCCAGAGCGAGCCCAGCCACGAGAGTGTGCCCCACAGGCAGGCACGGCGGGGAAGACCCCAGGGTGGGGAGCCAGGACCCCGTCGCCTCCATGCCACAGACTCACCCCAGCAGCTGGGCCATCGCTCCAGCGACATGGGGTTGCACCTGGACGGGCTTGGCAGGGAAATCTGCGATGTGGAATGCCCTCCATACCCGTCTAAATGGCACGTAGAGGAGCGGCCTGGAGGCACGCTGTTTGAGATACCACGGTGTAGACAGCCACGCCATGACACGCTTTGTTT
>NW_023197882.1:0-615 GCF_002007445.2 Ailuropoda melanoleuca
CATGAGTTGGCATAATAAGGAAAATGTGCTCTGACACGGGCCCAGAGCAATGTTGTAGCTCTGTGACTCTATGATACACGCTTTTCACTTTAATATTTTGGAAACGTGTGCCTTTCTGATGTGTACGTATAAGAGCATCTTTATTTTTCCAGGAATTTGTGTTAGATAGGTCATGTGTCGCGTTCAGTGAGGTCTTAAATGAAGACATTCATGTGTTGGTGGGGAAGTCTTTGGCAGATGGCGCTAATACACATGCTCGAGTCTGAGTCGGCCTCCCCAGTGACAGTGCCTGGAGCTGTTCCTGGCCTGAAGGCTCCCTCCAGTCTTTGCATCCCCCACAACCTTTGGAAGGGCAGACGTGGCCAAAAAGTGGGAAGGAGATTTGGAGTTAGTGGTTTCATCCTGCTCTTCTTGAAAACTTAGAGCCAGGCCAAGGCCAGGCTGTTAACCTGGGAGAGCGGGGTCAAGGAGCANTGGGGTCAAGGAGCAGACCTCAGTCCATACTTTAAGCTAAAGGTGCAAGATTCATCTCCCAAGTGGTCATCTCTGGGTCTCTTGAGAAGAGATGACCTAGGAATTCGGATGGTATAGAGTTCTGAGGGATTTAGGACTTTG
>NW_023197883.1:0-620 GCF_002007445.2 Ailuropoda melanoleuca
GATTCCAGGGCATGTGGTCAATGTAATTGGATGGATAGCAGGAAATGAAGAATGTTTGGGGAGCACATGGAGTGGCTGCAATGAGCTCCTCAATCTCAGGTGATCAGATTGAAGAACTGCCAGGGGAGACAGGTGAGCCTTAGTGAAAGAGGTAAGAGCATGGCAAAGACAAGTCTCCCTTGCTTTACAATTTTTGGTGATGGTGACATGGATGATTGGGAGCCATTAACAGCATTGGCTTTGGAGTCAGTCGTAGCTCTGCCTTTTAATAGTTGTGAACCACAACATCTCCATCAACAAAACAGAATAATACCTGCATCATGAGGTTATTGGGATGATTAAATAAGATAATATGTCAAAAATATGGTTGACCCTTGAACTGCACAGGTCCACTTATATGTGGATTTTTAAAAATACACTACATTACTGTAAACGTATCTTATTTTCTAAAAGATTTTTATTTATTTATNTACACTACATTACTGTAAACGTATCTTATTTTCTAAAAGATTTTTATTTATTTATTTATTTATTTGAGAGAGAGTGAGCGAGCAGAAGGGTGAGGGAGAGAGAATCTGAAGCAGACTCCACTCTGAGTGTGGACCCCAACGCTGGGCTTG
>NW_023197884.1:0-584 GCF_002007445.2 Ailuropoda melanoleuca
GATTCCAGGGCATGTGGTCAATGTAATTGGATGGATAGCAGGAAATGAAGAATGTTTGGGGAGCACATGGATTGGCTGCAATGAGCTCCTCAATCTCAGGTGATCAGATTGAAGAACTGCCAGGGGAGACAGGTGAACTTTAGTGAAAGAGGTAAGAGCATGGCAAAGACAAGTCTCCCTTGCTTTACAATTTTTGGTGATGGTGACATGGATGATTGGGAGCCATTAACAGCATTGGCTTTGGAGTCAGTCGTAGCTCTGCCTTTTAATAGTTGTGAACCACAACATCTCCATCAACAAAACAGAATAATACCTGCATCATGAGGTTATTGGGATGATTAAATAAGATAATATGTCAAAAATATGGTTGACCCTTGAACTGCACAGGTCCACTTATATGTGGATTTTTAAAAATACACTACATTACTGTAAACGTNATACACTACATTACTGTAAACGTATCTTATTTTCTAAAAGATTTTTATTTATTTATTTATTTGAGAGAGAGTGAGTGAGCAGAAGGGTGAGGGAGAGAGAATCTGAAGCAGACTCCACTCTGAGTGTGGACCCCAACGCTGGGCTTG
>NW_023197885.1:0-605 GCF_002007445.2 Ailuropoda melanoleuca
TCCTGCAGTAGAATTTTGAGGATCTGACAACCTTCTTTCATTTTTGTCCCCTTTCTGTCCTTTTAAGTCCAAGCAAGTGCTGACGTAAAATTCTCATGAGCCTTGTGGGCTTTGTGTGAATCTCACAGGGGTTCCCTCTGTAAGACAGAAGCCACGTCCACAAATCTTTCTGAGATAATACCTTCTCTATCTTTGGCTTCTGCTGACATGGCTGAGTGTCTACACCCTAAAGCTTCCTACAGATGCTTTGCTTTGATGAAGAGGATCTCTGAGGCACATCCTTAATCTCTGCAAAGAGCCTTTTGTGTGACTCAAGTCACTGGTCTTTTGATGCCTCTGGGGTTTTTGTAAAACACTGTCCAGCCACAAACTTAGCTTTTTACACTACGCCACAGTTTTTGAATTAATCTCTTAATTTCATTGTCTCATGCCATCTGGATTGGCCAAGGAGTTCCCAAATANAAGTTCCCAAATAATCAAGTCCTGGTTCCTTTTTGTTTAAAAGGTTTTCACTCAATTTCTCTCTCTCCTTGCATATGTCACTATCAGCAGAATTAAGATGCCAGAAAATCTTTCAGCATTTTTCTTGGAAGTCTCCTCAGCTG
>NW_023197886.1:0-603 GCF_002007445.2 Ailuropoda melanoleuca
CAGATACTTGAAGATGATTATCACATGCTCCCTTGTTCTCTCCTTCTTAGTCTAAACATCCCAAGTTCCTTACCCTCCCCCCAGCTTTTTGGGGAAACAATGGATATACATCACCATACACATTTAAGGTATGCAGCGTGATGGATCGGTTTACATAAATTGCAAAATGACCACCACGACAGGCTCAGCCAATATCCATCATCCTACATAGACAGAATAAAAAGAAAAGAAAAAAACATTTCTCCTTGGAATGAGAACTCCCAGGATCCACTCCTTCAGTAACCCACTCTGTAACACACAGCAGNAGCAGTGTTAACTGTGGACACATTGCTGTACGTTATATCCCCAGTTCCTTTAATGATTCTAACTACGATAATTTTCTGACCCCTTCTCACCATAACCAGCTCCTCTCTTCCTGTATACATGTTAGTTTATTGAGTAGCATTATTATTGCTCCCTGTGTTGAGAGGAATACTCAGAGTATAGTGAGACTATTACTTCTTATAATCTTATAATCTAAGCCCCCCCCAGTGCTCCCTCATGCTGTCTGACAGATATTTTTTTTGCCACATATTTATACTATTGGCTCATAATAATCCATTC
>NW_023197887.1:0-735 GCF_002007445.2 Ailuropoda melanoleuca
CAGAGTTTGGAGCGGACGGCTCCCTCCCGACTGCATGAGGACTCAGAAAGGGGTCTGTCAGCCGGGAAGAGCCCCTTGCCAGGAGCGCCCTGCCGACCCGGACCCAGACTTCCACACCCGTCCGCTGCCGCACACAGAACTCCGTTTCGGAGGGACGTGGGGAGGGGAGGCATCTCGCGAGTCCGGGTTCCCGGTACCTGTCCAGAAGCACAGAGGCTCTGAAATCTCGGGATGCCATGAGAGGGACCAGCGAGGGCCCAGGAAGGAGGGGACAGGGTGGCAGACCGGGGCCCCTGGGCCTTGTATCGCTGGGAGGTGAGGGCTGCGGGGCTGGAGCAGGAGAGACAGACGGACGGAAGTCTCCACAGAGCCCACTTGAGGTGCTCCCAGGCAAAACGCGCAGGAAGGCTGGTCTGATGCCGTCTGCCTACATCCTCGGGGCCGATGAGGCACGTGGCCTTGCCGTGGCTCCACGACGGGGCCAAGGAGCACCTCTGCTCCTCCGCGGGGCCTGCAGGAGGGCTGTGCTGCCGTGGCTGCCACGGCTGGCGGGGGAGCGGCCTCAGGGCAGAGCTTCATCGGGGTTTCTGGAAGTTTCTCTAGCATCCAAACACGACTCAGAGAGCTTTCTATGAGCTTGTAACGAGAACCTGGCCTGTCTACATTTTTAAAATGAAGTCTTCCTATGAGATTTTAGCAGGAACATATGCTCCTTTGAAACCCAGGCAGTGCAGG
>NW_023197888.1:0-633 GCF_002007445.2 Ailuropoda melanoleuca
CCATCTCACCACACTCACCACTTCTGCCCTGCCCCTTATCATGGTCATCTCTCCAGAACCACTTGCGACAATATCCTACCCACTCCCTCTGTTCCGTCTTTTCTACACACGTAGGACAGATGAGTTATTTAAAAATGCAAGTAAGATTGTGCCATTCTTCAGCTAAAACCTCGCTAGTGACTCTCCTCATCACTCCAAGTGAGAGTCAAAGTCCTGACAACGGCGTATAAATTCTGTCACCACTTCTTCATTTACTGACCCTGCCCTCACTTGCTTGACTCCTACAACCCTGCCTTCTTGCTGCGCTTTGAACACGGGGCCCTGCCACCATGCAGGGCCTTCCACATACTGTCCTGTCTGTTTGGAATGCTCTTTCCCCAGATATCCACACGCTTAGCTCTGCTCCTCCCCTCTTTCAGGCCTTTGCTCAAATGGGGCCTCTTCGGTGAGCCTTNCTCGGTGAGCCTTTCTTTGACCACGCTACATGAATGATATCACTTCCCAGCTTTAACAGCCCAGCGCACTTTTGTAATTTATTTTCTCCAGTATCACTAACAGACATTATTGCATAGTTTACTTGCTTGTATTATCTGCCTCCCACTACCAGAATATAAGCTCTATGAAGATAAGAAA
>NW_023197889.1:0-845 GCF_002007445.2 Ailuropoda melanoleuca
CCATCTCACCACACTCACCACTTCTGCCCTGCCCCTTATCATGGTCATCTCTCCAGAACCACTTGCGACAACATCCTACCCACTCCCTCTGTTCCGTCTTTTCTACACACGTAGGACAGATGAGTTATTTAAAAATGCGAGTAAGATTGTGCCATTCTTCAGCTAAAACCTCGCTAGTGACTCTCCTCATCACTCCAAGTGAGAGTCAAAGTCCTGACAACGGCGTATAAATTCTGTCACCACTTCTTCATTTACTGACCCTGCCCTCACTTGCTTGACTCCTACAACCCTGCCTTCTTGCTGCGCTTTGAACACGGGGCCCTGCCACCATGCAGGGCCTTCCACATACTGTCCTGTCTGTTTGGAATGCTCTTTCCCCAGATATCCACACGCTTAGCTCTGCTCCTCCCCTCTTTCAGGCCTTTGCTCAAATGGGGCCTCTTCGGTGAGCCTTTCTTTGACCACGCTACATGAATGATATCACTTCCCAGCTTTAACAGCCCAGTGCACTTTCGTAATTTATTTTCTCCAGTATCACTAATAGACAGTATTGCATAGTTTACTTGCTTGTATTATCTGCCTCCCACTACCAGAATATAAGCTCTATGAAGATAAGAAATTTTATCCAATAGATTCATTGCTAACTCTGGAAACTAGAATGCCTGGCCCACAAACAACACTCAATATACATTTGTTAAATAAGTAGAATGAATGAATTGTGCTGGAGATTAAAGTCTTTCTAACCACCACAGATTTAAGAATGACCTTGAAATTGTAACAATAACTTTGACCTCGAAGTCTTCTCAGAATGTCTGTACTGCCTCTTCCTCTTGGGCAATGAAATC
>NW_023197890.1:0-567 GCF_002007445.2 Ailuropoda melanoleuca
CCATGACAGGTACGGACAGTTCTAATTTCGATAGATGTTTGCTAATTGCCCTTCAGAGACCTTGTATCAACACATGCCCAGCAGCAGTGCACGGAGAAGCGCATCCTTGTTTCCCAAAGAGGTGAAAGATTGACAGAAAGAGTGAATGAAGTAGTGAACTGAACGAATGAACGTGCGGTTGGTCTTGGAGAAACATTTAATCGTCTGGCCACTGGAGGGCGGTGTTTCCCCACAGAAGTGCAGGGAGGCACCCTGGGAAAGAGGGTCTGTGAGCAGCACTTCAGCGCCCTTTGCTCTGGGCAGGAGAGGCTGGAGGCGCCCTACATCCAGGCGCGGACCTGTGGGGTTACACCGTGCTTGGCTGTGCNCTCGAGAGCCCCGAAGGGGGACGACAAGTGTTCCAGCTCGCCGGTCCTTTTGCCACTTAAGGTACAGGAGACTCGGATGCCTGTGTGAAGTCCTCCCTGAGCCACAGCGCCGGAGCTCAGAAGGGATTGTCCTCCGCAGGGGCCTTAGGGGTTTCAGGCTTTTCCTTCAAGGGCACCTTTCCAACGGCGGGAATTTTAA
>NW_023197891.1:0-1511 GCF_002007445.2 Ailuropoda melanoleuca
CAAGAAAATTCCCATTTTCATGGCTGTTAGCAAGAGGTTAAGTGGTGTTGGCATGTCACATGCAAGATAGGAACCAGTGGGAAGATTACAGTTTTTCTGACCAAGAGAACAAGAAAACTAAAATCATGTATAACATGGATGCTGAAGAAATTGTGGAAACCCTTGAAGGGAAAGAGCCATTTGGAGATTGAATCCTAAATGCTGTCTACCCATATTTTCTACTGGCCCCCGAAACATGCATGTGTAGCACAGAATCGAAGCAGATTAGCAAAAGCAAACAAACAAAAAGAACAAGAATTGACATTATAGTTTCCATTAAAGAAACAGAGTGTACATGTCCATTTCAGCCAAGATAATAGCCTGATAAAGAAACTGCACTCATTGGAGAAAAATAACAGAATCCAAAATCCCCACAATTTAATAGTCGTAAGTATCTGGAATCCAATCCAAAACCGCTTAACATACCCCAAAAAATGTAAAAACCACACATACACAAAGTGGAAGACATTTCAACAGCAATAAAAAATCAAACAAGATCAATCCTGAGGTGAAACAGATGTTGAAACTAACAGGGAAACTTCTGGAACTATTCTGAATGAAGTAAAACAAAATAAGCTCACAATAAATAAAATGATAAATCTCGGCAGAGATATGTAAGTTAAACCTAACAAAACGAAAACTTAAGAACTGAAATATACAATAGCTGAACTAAAAATTTCACAGGATGAATTTAACAACCTAAGCCTAGAATAGATAANAGCCTAGAATAGATAAAAGTAAAAAAAAAAACTTGAATATAGATCAGTAGTAACTATCACATATGAAAAACATCAAATTGTGAAAACAGAACAGAGACTCAGGGACCTGTTAAATAGCAAATAATCTAAAATATAGGTAATGGGAATCTCAGAAGGAGAAGAGAGAATGGAATAGAAATATTATTTGCATAAGTAAGGGCTGAAAATATCCCAAATTTGATGAAACAAATAAATTTACAGATACTTAATGATGCTAAATGAACATCAAACAGAGTAAACACAGGGAAACCCTTGCTTATCTTTCTTATACCTATCAAGCATGCATTAATTATTTAATCTTTACCAAATCTTCAAAAGACAGGTAATATTAGTATCTTCATTTTTAGATTAGAAAACTGATACACACACCAGAAAAAAAAAAAGTTAAAAGACATATACAAGGTCTTAGAGCTAATAAATGACCAATCAATGATTTAACCCAGCAGCCTTACTCTGGAGGCCCTGCTTTTAATATATAGCCTTGCACATACACTGAATTGATATTCCTGAACTTTTGAAGAGCAAACTAAATATATGGAACAAAAATATTTATTCACATGATAGAAGAAATAGAGACATCATGGCCTAGGAAAAACTATAGTGATTACCACTGACCCATGTCCGGTGAAGTTATTTAATTTCACACACACACACACACACACACACACACAAAAGAAGTATGGGTATCCAAACAGAAAAGGCAATTCATAAGAA
>NW_023197892.1:0-650 GCF_002007445.2 Ailuropoda melanoleuca
TGGAAGATCCCAAATCTGAAATGGGTCTCACTGGGCTAAAATCCAGGTGTTGGAAGGGATGTGCTGCTTTCCGGAAGCTCTTGGCTGACCTTCTCCAGCTGCCAGAGGCCCCTCTGTGCGTCTTCAAAGCCAGCAGTACTGCAGCCAACCCTTCATCCGCAGTCCCCTCCCTCGGACCACAGCCAGAAAAGGTCTGCGGCTCCTCATCTCCATCTCAAGGTCATCTTCATCTCGGTAACATCTTCAAAGTCCCTTCTGCCATGGAAGGTCACATATACACAGGTTCTAGATTACTCTTTAAGGGCCATTATTCTCCCTACCACAATTGCCATCTCTAAGCATCTAGTGATAAGAGAATTCTTTCTCATGCTCTTATTGTCTCATATTCTTCTTAACACTGCTTTTGAGTCTGTTTTTTTCCTTAAGGTTTTTCTTTCGAGTTTCTTCCTGGATGACACTCTCCCTACATTAAAGGAATAATTTAACTAAAATCTCTGTAGTCCTTTCCTGCACCAAAATTATTTGAAAAACCATAATCAGTGTTCGAGCTTTTAAACGCACATTCACCTGATCCTCTATCAGACAGAAAAAGTTTATGTTTGAGACACACATAAGGCATCTGTGACACCACCTAGCAATAAACACTGGAG
>NW_023197893.1:0-668 GCF_002007445.2 Ailuropoda melanoleuca
CCAGATGTTACATATTCGTGTCATGTCATAAATCCATGGGGCTTTCAATACAAGGGTTATTCATTCTGCCTCTCTGCCTATTGAAATCCTGTTTCAATATTCTGTGGTCTATGAATATGATAAATGATCAATTTAATCGTCCAAAACACACCAATTTAAAAATGATAGGAAAATAAGATAATAATCCAAAATATTCTCATTTAGAAAGCAGAGAAAAAGGACTAACATAAAGAGGTCCTTCATAACCAGCACACACCATACACTCTTAGACAAGAAGACTAACATCTCCTGCACTAGTGGGGGAATAAGATCCTTGATTACTTAGTCTGGCTTCCCCACTTTTATTCTCTGGCACATTTTCCTCTATGGTCATATCTAACAGAGGCATGGNATATCTAACAGAGGCATGGAAACAATTGAAATTTTTAGAAATACTATCACTTTAAGAGCCCACTTCACATAGGTATAATTGTAGGGATCCTGTGATTGCCTTAGGAATTAAGAAAACACATATTCCTAATTGACAGGATTGTGTTCCTCTAACAACACAACTATTTTAAAACCATGGTTAACTGTAAGGTTATTACATTCTTATGGCCTCTGGTTACTAAACCAACACTGGGACATTTTTAAGACAGGATCTATGAATGTAAATTGCAGCCTGGTAG
>NW_023197894.1:0-177 GCF_002007445.2 Ailuropoda melanoleuca
CTTCTGGGGGAGGGGCCTGCCTGCCGGTACTAAGAAAACCCTGTTTGGGTAGAGTCTCCGTGTCCCCTGTGGGGGGGATGGGGATGGGCACCCTCTGAGCCGGTATTTCCTGGCTTTTGTTCTCTGGCGGCTTTCCCTGGCGGTTTGCTATGCCTCTTCTGAGAGTCAGAGCAGCAG
>NW_023197894.1:485-632 GCF_002007445.2 Ailuropoda melanoleuca
CCAGCCGCAAGCCACCCCGCTCACGCTCCCGGAGCTCCCGGTCTCAGCCTCGATCCAGTGAGCCCACTGGAGCTCCGTAGCTCCGTGAGATGCTTGGTGGCGCATGCTCCCGGCTCACGGACTCAGTCTGCTGTTTCCAGAGTGCGG
>NW_023197895.1:0-212 GCF_002007445.2 Ailuropoda melanoleuca
CACACATCACATTCTTCCAAACCTTGTCTCATCTCCTTCTGAATTAGACTATAGCTTCCTAACAAAATAGTCTTTTATTAATTTTATTTCTGCCACATGAAAAATGCCTATAAGGCAGGCACTTAAGACTTGGTATCACTCGGGGCACCTGGGTGGCACAGCGGTTAAGCATCTGCCTTCGGCTCAGGGCGTGATCCTGGTGTTATGGGATC
>NW_023197895.1:370-569 GCF_002007445.2 Ailuropoda melanoleuca
AAAAAAAAAAAAAAAGACTTGGTATCACTCCTCCAAAAGCTCGGAATATATTGTACTCCACCAAAGTTCACAAAAAAAGTGTCTCTCATAAAGGACACAGTCATGAACTGCTTAGCTTGGCACTTCCATTCCTTGCCATCTGGCCTGATACTGAAATTAGCTAATCTTCAGTTTTTCATCTACGAGATGAGAATAATGT
>NW_023197896.1:0-1931 GCF_002007445.2 Ailuropoda melanoleuca
GCGCGAGCGGGCGGGGGCGCGGGTGGGGCCCGGGCGTGGGGAACGGCGAGCGCAGCCCGCTTCCCGCTTGGCTGGGCCTCGAGGAGCGGGGCCGCGGGGGCTTGGCCGTGCGCGCCCCCAGCCCGGCCGACCCTGGGTTAGGTCTGCATCCCGCGACTGGCAGTCGCCGCCGTGGGCTCGTGCGGAGGGCGGTGATGTCTGGGCCCGCAGAGTGGGAGGCCGCCTGGGCTGAGGGAGGCCCCCAGCCTCACCCACCACCCACAGCCACATCTCTAGGCTCTGACACCCTAAAGATAGAATCGTAGCAAGTGCTGGGGGGGCGGCAGACCTGAGTCTACCGGAGGGTCCCATGCACCTGGGAATCCTCAGGAGGTAGGATGTTGGGGGGGCGCTGTCAGCCCCTGGGGCCACTCACCAACCTGGCCTCCCCAGGGGCAGCCACTGCCCCTCCCCCCTTGTGGGCTGTCTGCTGTCAGAAGCCAGCTGGAGTTGGGGCTTGGAGTGTCTGGGGATGTGGACAGGTCCCCTGGGCCGTTGAGGTCGGCTTCTCTGCTCCCACACATCCTTGGGCTGAGCCAGACCAGGCCTGGCTGGATGGAGCAGCTGGTTTGATTTCTGCCTTTTTGCCATCTTGGGATTTCACGAACTTGCTACTGTGTCTACACCAGAATTTAGGTATGTGTCTGCCCGTCTGCCTGAGCCCCTTCGAAAAATGCCTTTGACAGGCGGGCCTCTGTGATTGTCCCCAGGGACAGCCCCCAGGCCCGAGAAGGCTCCGGGTGTCACAGCAGGGACGTGGGCACAGCCTCTGGGTTAGATGTGTATGTCCTTGGATCGGGGTGCGCTGTGGGTCCAGGTCCCAGCACGCAAACACCTGCCCTCAGCAAGAGCAGGCTGAGTCGTCTTTTGGCCACGTTTTTACCCCAATTCCTTGGTTTTGCTGGGCCTTGTGGCCCCTTGAACTTGACAGGCTGTGCAAGCAGCATGCAGCTCAGGGGCATCTGACGCCCCCCCTTCAGGCTCCAAGCTCCCCATGTGCAGATCCCATTGTCTACGGCACGTGTGCGGCGCAGGGCCGCGGGTGCCAGGGAGGCAGGCATCTAGTGGGTCTGTCTGCTGTGTCTTGCCAGGCTGTGTTTAGAAAAGGTGACGAAGCAGATGGGCCGGACGAGGGCCCTCTGACCCACCTCCTCTTGGGTTGGTGGGGGGGCTATGCAGAGGCCTGGGCAGGGTGTCCTGGAAGCCAACGGAAATCTCCTCCTTCCTGGGCCCCAGGGTGCGGAGTTGCGAGGAATCTGTTGTCTCCAAAGCTCTGCTTTTGGCTCTTGACAGAAGGCTGACTGCAGCCCTTCCCCCTTAGCGTGGTATTTACTATGCTGAGAATGTCCAGGGTGGATGTCTGTCCTGCAGTCTCTCTTCCCGGAAGCTTCCTGAGCGGGAAGAGTGACCTGACATGCTGCGCTCGCTCGGGGAGGGCAGAAGCCCTCTGTGAGGAGCCGCTGGTTTGAAGACTGTTGTCTCTGGCGGCTGTGTTCTGGGGCCTCGCGCTTTCTGCCGATTCTGTGGTTGAACCAGTGTGCGTGCGTGAGCACGCACACACAGGTGGAGGGATCTCACCCAAGGTGACAGAAGCACGCCCCGCTCCTTTCCCATTTGTTGTCCCAGCGACAGGTGTGCCAGCCACAGCTGAGGAACTGCAGACCCAGCTCCCAGTTATAGGGGTGAGGCCTGAACCCCAGGACGGGGGCTGCAGAGGGCCGAGCACAGGGTTGCACAGTGCGCAACAGGAGGNCACAGTGCGCAACAGGAGGACCCAGACATCCTGACATGAAGGGAACTGTCAGATGTGGTTCCCAACTCTGTGGTCCCTCGGTTGGGAGCCTGGCTGTTGGGAGTGGCAGCGTTGGGGTGGTACAGAAGGACAGTGCTGC
>NW_023197897.1:0-3854 GCF_002007445.2 Ailuropoda melanoleuca
AATCATCGAACTTTACATCAAAAAACAGGGATGTACTATATGGTGACTAACATAATATAATTTTTAAAAATTTTAAAAATTAAAAATAAATAAATAAAAAGAAAAGAAATTATTAGCAAAGAATCCATTGTTTTAGGCAAGGTTGCCCTCCTAAGGGGAACTGAAGGGGTCTATCGGTAAAGTTCCTAGTGCTGATCAGGAATTCCCATGTTGACTGGTTCAAGGTGACATTCCTAGGGGCTTGAAATGCAGTTAGGTTAGGCGTTGAGTCTCGCTTTGAGACTTGGGGCCTTAACATAAGTGATACCATTTGGGGCCTATGGTTTTCTTTTTAACTAGGGAAATAGAAAGTGCTCTAAGAGTTCTGGGTATGTAGAAAACTTCTAGTCAAGAGAATTTTGGATGAACGAAGATTGGATCTGCATCTTTAAAGATAGAATTTAACTGTCCTTCCAAGTCAAGGGAACAGAATAGACAAAAACAAATGTGGAGAGTACACGTGTTCAAGGGCAAGATGTTCAACTCAATAGAGGGCTCATACAAAGAAGCAATGGGAGATACAGTTGTGAAAGGTAGTTTAGCGCCAAATGTTAGAGGGTTTGGATGGACAAATGAGGGGTATAAACTTATCTCTATAGGCAATTCAGAATCATCGAGTAAAGATATAAAAGAAAAGGAGCAGAGCATAATGTAGATTGGCAAACTGGAAGAGGCATCAGAAAGTCTTATTAGGAAGCAAGTTATAGCTCAGAACTGAGATTGTTCAAGTCAGAGTAGGGAAATAGAAGGCAAAAGGAACAAGCACGAGGGAGACATTGAAAGGCCACAGTTTGGTGACTAATTTAATGGGAGCAGGCAATGGAGAGAAGGGAAACAGAGGACTTGAAGTTTTCAAGTCCAAAAGACTATCACGTGGTACAATTAGAGAAGACCCAATTAGCCTGAAGCACATATGCTTACTCAACATCCTCCCAAGTTTGGTCCTGGCCCACCAGAAGGTCTGAGGTCTATGTTTAGTGACATGGAAGAATTCTGCCTTAGTCTTAAAAGGTAACGAGAACAGTTTCCTGAACTCACTACTAATCAATTCATCAGCTACTTGGGAGGTCCCTGCTCTTCCCTACCCTGTGACAGTAAGATGAATTTATGTTAAAGGCTGTATCTGCCCACTCATTACCCAGGCCCACAACCAGACTGCTCCCTTCACTGAGCAGTTCTGATGGATTCTCCCTGGACTCCAGGACCATCAAGGCCTTTGGACTTGGCTTTGTTTTTGTGAGGATGCTACCTGGGATTGGGGGCCTTACTTTTGTACTGATATCTTGGCCTTCTGGCCCATGACTCAATTGTACTTGGCTTTACTCCACAGCTGTGGATAAGAGGCACCTGCCTCAACTCCCTCTGCTGCTTTCCCAGACTCTCTTTAACTCTACATTTCCCCCTAGCCATGGATTGGAGAGCAAGATTAGCTGGGGGTTTTCCATAGTACTAGGTCCGGTTCTGAATGGTGTTTGGCTAGAGTTAAAAGGGAGAGGATCATAGAAATGACAAGAAGGAGAATGACGAGGAAGAAGCTCAAGATGAACACTTTCAGGGGCGCCTGGGTGGCTCAGTCATTAAGCGTCTGCCTTCAGCTCAGGTCATGAGATTGAGCCCCACATCAGACTCCCTGCTCTGCTGGGAGCCTGCTTCTTCCTCTCCCACTCCCCCTGCTTGTGTTCCCTCTCTCGCTGGCTGTCTCTCTCTCTAATAAATAAATAAAATCTTTAAAAAAAAAAGATGAACACTTTCAGGATGGAAAAAGGGAAGGAGGATGGCACGATGACAAGAGAGCACAGAAAGAGCTCTGTTGGAGAGAGGAAGCCTAGCTGTCCTCCCATCTGGCCAAGGGCAGATCAAGCGCTTTGTTACAGCATGAGAGATTTAGAGAAGGTAAAAGAATTTCTTGGACAAACGCAGAAATGGGTTTCAGAGGGCTTTTGTGTAATTACCTTCGCAGGAGATGGCTAAGAATAGCATGGCTCCTCTGGCAGCTGGAAGGTGAAGGGGCCTTTTCTTGCTGTCCCTTCTGTAACTCCCCTCTTCTTTTACTGTAGGGATAGAAATTTTCGCACTCTGTTTAGGCCCCCATGGAAAAGCTCTGAACCTTTCTCCAGAGAAAAGGCTCTTGGCCAATTCCTGATATTTTTAGAATAAAATCAGCTAGTAAAGCTGTCGCCCCAGTGGTCACCAGGGCACTGCAATGGTGATAATTCCAAAAGCAATAGAGGCAATTTCGGACTAAACGATATCCTAGGCAGAGTAAAAATTGTTTCTTTAACTGAAGGATTGCATGGCTGGGTTTTAATTAGAATGGATTAATACAGTGTTCCCATTTATAAAAACCAAAATTGAAAGGAAGGAAGTGCAATGAGGCAATTAAAGTAAGGAAAATATCACCCAGACCCTCTCCCATCCAAACATCACCCTTAAGAAAGAGAGGGAAAATTAAATTAAAATTTACGCTATTCTTTCTATACCTAGATAATCTCTATATATCTGAAATCTCAGGGCAATCACATATTTACATAAGTTTCAAGTCTGTGTGTATATATGTGTGTGCGTGTGTATTTATATAGACGTGTATGTTGAGTCATATTTTTACACCTCTATAATCATACAAACACATGCATAGATTGTTTTTACAATAGTACCTGGCAGTGTCTATAGGTACCACATGTTTTCTAGTTCTAGAACAGCATTAACAGAGGGCTTCTTGGGTCAATTACCTCCCCCGCAACTGACTCATTTGGCCAATCCAAGAAGTGTATATGTTAGTGCAGATGACCCACATGATCCTCCAATGAAAAAAATATGAAATGTGTCACTGAGTGTTCATTTATTTAAAGATTTTACTTGTTTATTTGAGAGAGAGAGAGCACACAAGCGGGTAGAGGGAGAGGAGAGAATCTCCAGCAGACTCCCTGCTGAGCGTGGAGCCCAATTTGGGGCTTGACCCCAGGGCCCGGAGGATCATGACCTGAGCCGAAGGCAGATGCTTAACCAACTGAGCCACCCAGGCACCCCAATGAGTGTTCATTCTAAGAAGCAATGGGAAGTAGTTGACAAGCTTTCTCTTGTTTGTCACGGCAGTGTCCTTTGACCTACACAATCGCAGAATGGTGTTAAGGGGGAATAGAAAGACAGGAAGCAGGCTAGATGTGTTTCATCATTTATCAAATTAAAGGTTCTACCATATTTTTTATTAAAAAAATAAAGTACCATGCCCACATGTAGATTCCAAAACCATCTACTACCAAGTCCAGTCAGGGAAATTCTCATACCTGCCCCCACCTCCCCTCCCCATGCCACCAACATGTCCTATCTCCTGCAGATTACTGCAGTGGCCTCTTAAGTGGTGCCCCAGGTTTCAGGCTTATCCCTTGCCAAGTGTTCTCCATACCACCACCAGCTTACTCTTCATTAAACAGAAATCCATTTATGTCACTGGTTTGATTTAAATTGTTAAGTGGCTTCCAAATGCCTACCGGATCAAATCCAAACTCAGCAGCCTAACCCTCCAAGGCCCTTCTCCATCTGGCCTCGCCAAGCTATTTTGTTTATCACTAAACCCTCCTTGGCCACTCTTCAAGCTCCAGCCCTAGCAAGCCATTTCCAGCCCCTCCCAACGGGTTCTATTTTCCCCCACCACATCTTCCTGCTTTCCAGCAGCCGGGCCTTTCTGCTTGGAACTCTAGTGTACTTGTTCAAGAACTCTAGTGTTCAAGTCTAGTGTCTTGCCTCTGTTCCTGTAACAAGTGCAGAATTAGCCAAGAGTATCAGCAAAAGAAGAACTCAAAAAATGGGCAGAGAAA
>NW_023197898.1:0-1557 GCF_002007445.2 Ailuropoda melanoleuca
CCTGCCACCCTGCTCCTGGGAACACTCAGAATTGTTTGAGGAGGAGGTGGAGAGGATCCAGGATGACAGCACTGCCAAGGAGAAGGAAGGTCAGCACTGGGAGGACTGTTGGACGTGCCCTGAGCCACCATCCAGGGCTTGGGCTGTGATGCCTTTGGACCTCACCCCAAATAATGACTCCTGATGGATGGACCCTACTTCTGTGGTTTCACTCCCTCCCTCCCTACATCATTTATTCACTCCCTAATTCATTCCCTAACTCCAACCCTACCATCTTCCCTCCCCTTCCTCTCTCTTCCCCCCTTCCTCCCTCCTTCAGCAGAGGATCTGGGGTCCCTGCTGTGAGCACAGGGGCTTCATCAGTGAGCACCCCCCAACCCACGTGGTCCCTGCCCACATGGCCCTCACATCCACTGTGGGAGGTGACGGGGGCAGTCCTCAGGGTTTGCAGTGGTGATGAGCACCAGGAATCTGCTCCTGAAACCAGAGGCCAGTTGCACAAAGAATGGAGAGACCCACGCTCAGCACATCCTCTAGAAAAATCCATCCTGAAAAGTGATGAGAAGTACATCCTCGACTTGACGCGATGTGAGTTCTCACGGCCCATGCGCACCGATCCCTGGAGGCAGCAAAGAGTAAGTCATCCAGTGCTGAGTGGGGGTTTGTGACACNTAATGGAGAGACCCACGCTCAGCACGTCCTCTAGAAAAATCCATCCTGAAAAGTGATGAGAAGTACAACCTCGACTTGACGCGATGTGAGTTCTCACGGCCCATGCGCACCGATCCCTGGAGGCAGCAAAGAGTAAGTCATCCAGTGCTGAGTGGGGGTTTGTGACACAACTTTCCTGGCCAAATGACAGCATTTCCACCAACATCTCCAGGGCCTCTGAGTTTTCCCAAGGGCCTCTCTGATCCTCCGAACCTTATGTCGTCCTCCTTGGGAAGCTCTGTCCTGTCGTCTTCCTTGTCTCCTGACTCTTCTGGCGCCCTTCAGGGGCCTCCCTGCCAGGGCTGCCCTCGTCAGGACTCCTCGCACCCTGTGGCTGGGCACCTGCATCTGCCCCGGGTCAGGGTTCTGGGAAAAGACCAGAGGCACCCAAGTAAGTGAGGGGCATCTGAAGGTCAGATACAGACAGTGAGAGTCTCCAGTATTTTTGCCTGGGGCAGCTCCCATCCCCCTAAACCCTCAGGGTGATGGCTCTACTGGGGGGGTGGAGGCGGGCAAACCTTGAGGACCTGTGGCTCCACTATCAGAGGTCACCAACTTGATCTGTGCACAGGTGGGGTAACTTAACCCCACCCNACCTGTGCGTCCCCTCTGCAGTCACATGGCATCTCCCCTTGCAGCGGCCAGCCTCTTCCTGTGCTGGGTCCTCTGTGCAAGGCCTGTGTGTCCCCTCTGCAGTCACGTGGCATCTCCCCTTGCAGTGGCCAGCCTCTTCCTGTGCTGGGTCTCCTCTGTCTGTGAGGCTGGCCTGTGGCCATATCAAGGGCACAGAAGCCAGAGTCCAGAAGGTCCAGAGGACCTGCTCCCAGTCCCAGCGTGTGGAGCCTG
>NW_023197899.1:0-2124 GCF_002007445.2 Ailuropoda melanoleuca
TCGGAGTTCTTCCTTCCCTCAGGGGGCACTCACCTGTTCCTCCCACGGGTCATCCCGGAGGCTCACTCCCTTTCCGCTGACGGCTGCCCATGTGACTGAGGGCTCTGGGGTCACCTGAGCAGAAGGGGGGTGCTCGAACCAAGAGGTGCAGGAGACAATGCTTTCCTTTCTTGGGGACCCTCTCCTGACTGATGGGAAGGTGGGTGCTTGAGCCCCAAACAGACAGCAGCTGTTGGCCCTGCAGCCAAGGTCAACTGTGGGGGGTAAGTGGGGGAGGCTGGGTGGGGGTCCTCATGACAGCACGTGCCAGCCTTGTCAAAGGGGCTATTTATCCCAAAGGCCATGTCTGGGGAACTGTGATGGGCCGAGGTGGGCAGGGGGTTCCCCTGAGTGAGGCCCTCTCCCCTAACCCAATGCACAGCTCGAGGGGTAAGGCAGGACCCCTCCCTGCCCACAGCGCAGTGCCCCAGCCCCGCCCTGCCCCTCTCCTTTCTCCCCCACCCAGGCCCACGAGCTCTTTCTCCCCTAATCAGCCTCCCATCAGTCTTAGCACCTGAGCCGTGACCAGCGCCGCGGCCCCAGTCAGATGGAGGGACGTGGGACAAGGTCATTAGACCAAGCCTCCCGCTGCATCTGAGCATGTGAGGATGCGGGAAGGAGGACAGAAGGGAGGGGATGGCAAGGCGGGAAACAGCCCTAACCTTGGGTTTCTTGGGAGAATGGGGAAGGGACCCCCTTGAGGACCCCAGGAAGCCAGGCAGCGTCCAGTCCTGCCCTTAGGGACCTCTGTGTGGGCTCGGGGGCCCAGGGAGGGTGGGGAGCCAGGGCCAGAAAGAACGACCAGCCCAGTACTGGGGGAGAAGCCGCAGGCCACTAGACCCTCCCCATGGGGCCAGTACCTCTCTTCTCAGGGCGGAGGCCTTCATCTCCCCCTTGTCCAGGGAGCCGGGCCTCACTGAGTGTGCTGGGGAGCCCGGGGGCCTCCAAGATGGGCCTGGGAGGCCTGGCGCTCTCATGGAGGAAGGAGTGGAACTTCAGCACGTGAGCTGGGGGTTGGGGTGGAGGGGACATCAGCAGGGTGAGTCGTGGGGTACAGGGGGCTCCCCACGTGCTTTCCCCCTTACTCTGTGGTGCATGGCCAACGAGAATGGCCGGGCCAGGCTGGGCCTGCTAGTGACGAGGGGCCCGGACTGGTGTGAGCACAGAGGCTGCGGGGGGGTCACGGAAGGCCCCGGGGGGCCCTCGCGAGGAAGCTACCCCACTCCCTCTGGATGGCGGACCCGCAGGCCTGGCTCAGGGGCTGGTACATGGTGGCCAGGGACTGGGGCTCGCCCTGCAAGGGAGGGTGGGCCACATGGCCACGTGCTGGGACAGCAGCACGGGGAGTGCTNGGCCCTCGCGAGGAAGCTACCCCACTCCCTCTGGATGGCGGACCCGCAGGCCTGGCTCAGGGGCTGGTAGATGGTGGCCAGGGACTGGGGCTCGCCCTGCAAGGGAGGGTGGGCCACATGGCCACGTGCTGGGACAGCAGCACGGGGAGTGCTGCCTCCCCCACACTCCCCAGGAAGTGCCTGGCCCTCAGATAGGGGCCTACTCACCTTCTCTCCTCGCTCCCCTTTGGGTCCTGGCAGCCCCTGAAGTGAAGGAAAAGGGGAAACATGGGCCAACAGGGAAGTAAACTGGCAGCAGGGGAGACCTGCCTGGACCCATCCTGGCTTCCCCTGGGCAGGGGTGAGGGCTGCATGCCAGGCCGGGTTGGCCTCTCCTGACTCTGCTCTCAGGGAGGGCGGGGGTCCCACCCATCAGTGGGGAGGAAGACCGGGCAGGGCAGGGCCTGATCCTAGGGAGCTGGACTGAAGTCCACCAGCAAGCAGGCAAGCTGGGCAGGCGGGCCCAGAAGCCGCCAGGCCTCTGCAGAGCGCTTCCCCGCCCCCAGGCCTGCCTTCCTCCTCTCCCCAGCTGGAGCCCCTCCTGTGCTTGTAGGCTTGGGTCTGCCCCCTCACCCTGGAGCCCACAGCCCCACACCAGACAGCTCCCTCTGCTCCTGGGGAACCCCAAGCCTCAGCTCTCTGCAGGCCTGGCTTTACGGACCTGATCAGCCAGGAGGGAGGCACTTGCTCACCT
>NW_023197900.1:0-624 GCF_002007445.2 Ailuropoda melanoleuca
GGCTCTTCTGCTATGAGCCTGCTTCTTCCTCTCCCAATCCCCCTGCTTGTGTTCCCTCTCTCACTGGCTGTCTGTCAAATAAATAAATAAAATCTTAAAAAAAAAAAGAAAACATTCATGTCTACCCAAGGATTCATATTCAAAGATGTTGTTTTCATCTTATGAATCATATGACAAAGGGAAAACAACCTATGTTTCCACCAGGAAAAAAAAATTACGTGATTAATTAGGGTATATACAATCTTTAACATTCCAGGGAGTAGTTTCCACAGTGAGGTAGATCGATATGTGCTGTCATGGGAAGATCCTGCATCCATTTTATTAAGTGACAAGAGCTAGCGGCAGATCAATACGCATAGTATTACCTGTTATGTTGANTAGTATTACCTGTTATGTTGAATAAAAACAATATGTTCTTAGAGCAGACCTCTGAAAAACCCATAGTCATCTTTAACATAACACACACTAGGGGCGCCTGGGTGGCTCAGCCGGTTAAGCGCCCAACTCTTGATTTCGGCTCAGGTCATGATCTCAGGGTCCTGAGAGACACTGGGAGTCTCTCTCCCTCCCCCTTTGCCCCTCTCTCCACTCACACACTCTTTCTCAAAGAAAGAAAAATCAATT
>NW_023197901.1:0-1673 GCF_002007445.2 Ailuropoda melanoleuca
TCTCTTTCCATTCTGAATGAGAGTCTTGCTGGATAAAGTATTCTTGGCTGCATATTTGTCTCATTTAGCACCTTAAATATTTCATAGCAGTCCTTTCTGGCCTGCCAGGGCTCTGTGGACAGATCTGCTGGGAGCCTTATGTTTCTACCCTTGTAGGTTAAGGACCTCTTTTCCCTGAGGTGCTTTCAGGATTTTCTCTTTGTCTCTGACCTCTGCAAGCTTCACAATTATACTTCACTATTATACTTCAGGGTATTGGCTTATTTTTATTGATTTTGATGGGGGTTCTCTGTGCCCCCTGGACTTGAATGCTTATTTCCTTATTAGGGAAGTGCTCAGCTATAATTTATTCAAATAAACCTTCTGCCCCCCCCATCTTCTGGGATCCCTATTATTTGAATATCACCATAACTTATGGTATCACTTAACTTGTGAAGTCTCCCCTCATGATTCAGTAGTTGTTTTTCTCTCTTTTTCTCAGCTTCTTTACTTCCCATCATTTTGTCTTCTATATCATTGACTCTCTCTTCCGCTTCATTTACCCTAGCAGTTAGAGCCTCCATTTTTTACTGCATCTCAGTAATAGCATTTTTAATTTTGGATTAATTAGATTTCAATTCTTTTATTTCAGTAGTAAGGAATTCTCCAGTGTCCTTTATGCTTTTTTCAAGCCTAGCTAGTATCTTTAAAATCATTGTTTTGAATTCTAGTTCTGACATCTTACTTAAATCCATATTGATTAAACCTGTGGCAGAGAGTACTATTTCTGCTTCCTTCTTTTGCTGTGAATTTCTCCTTTTAGTCATCTTGTCCGAAAAATAAAGGAGAAAAGAAAGAGGAAGAAATAAAAAGAAAAAAAAAAAAGACCCCAACAAAAACAGCAATAATAATATCAACAACAAGGATATCTTCAGGAAGTGATTTTGTTGTATGCTGTATACAGTCTGCCATTTTGCTTTGGCTTCTTTTTCCCACTGGGCCTTCCTCTTCATAGTTCCTCCTTATTTGTAGTAGGGATGTTGGTCCTTTAAGTAGGTATGCTTTGATTTGTTTGTGAAGTTAAGCCGAAGCTGAAGTTTTGGAGCTTTCTTAAATCAGTAGACTTGATAGATGAGGGCGTTTATGCTGGTCTTCTGAGGGAGAGGCCTGCTGTGCTGGTTCACAAGCTGAATTGCCGTTACAAAGATGCTCCTGCCAGGTCAGGGTGGCAGGGTTTAGTATAAGGGACTCCAGCCTCCACTACAGGTGCTGTATTTCTCTATGGAGTCTGACTGTGCTGGTGAGCAGATGGAGGGAGGACTGGTAGAAGAGGCAGAATATGGTGTCACCTAGCCCCCTTGTCCTTGGGAGCGAACTCCCAGCAGGTGCTGCTCAGGAGGCCCTCTTATAGAAGCGAGCAATCTCTGGGCTCGCAGAACTCCTGTAGTTTATCTCTGGCCAGGGTTGGGATTCAAAACTCCAAGTTTTAAATGGCCCAGTAACATGCATGCCCACTTCTGTCCCCTGGCGGGGAGGCTCAAGCCATGCCCAGCACTGTCCCATCCCTGAAAGCCATTGCACAGTGCACACGCAGAGGCTGGAGTTTATTGTAATGCTCAGCCAGAAGCTGGAGCCAGTTTATTAGCCATCTGCACCAGACTCAGTCTCCTACTCCCCTTTATCCCAGAAAAGCC
>NW_023197902.1:0-2010 GCF_002007445.2 Ailuropoda melanoleuca
AAAAAAAAAACCCTGTAAACTTTGTATTCTATATCTAGCAAAAATAAAGGCAAAATAAAAACATTTTCTGATATATAAAAACAGAATTTGCTGTGAGGGGACTTACACCACAAGAAATGTGAAACGGAGTTCTTCAGGCCAAAGCAACAAAGATTGTAGAAATGGTAGAAATGGGAAATGGGAAAGGACAACTAAAAGATTATAATTTAAAAATATAAATTATATAAGAAATATTTTTTCTCATTTAAAACTTTCCCCTAAAAAATAATTGGCTTTTTAAGGAAATCTAAGAGCAATACACTTCTGAGTTTGTAACATGTGTAAAGTAAAACGTATGACAACTACACAAAGGTCAGGAAGGGATAAATGGAAATGTATTGTTGCAAGGTTTGTACAGTGAAGTAATAATACATGTGAAGTAAAGTAGTATTTGGTGGCGGTGATAAGTTAAAGACACATGTTCTAAATCCTAGAGCAACCACGAGAGCACCCTCCAGGAAAAAAAAAAAACCTAGTAAGTCATTAGTGAAGATAAAAAAGGAATACAAGAAATAAATTCAATGAATCAAAAAACAGAAAAAGCTAATAAGTCATTAGTGAAGATAAAAAAGGGAATACAAGAAATAAGTTCAATGAATCAAAAATAAAACAGAACAGAGGTGACAAAGAGAAAAACAGCAAGATAGGAGACTTAGTGATAATTACACTCAACGTAAATGGTCTAAAGGGCCCTCAAAAGAAAAGGGGGGGAAGCATAACCCCCACCCCAAAGCAGGAGGGAAACACAATTTATTTCTATGTGATTCATTTCTCAAATGGACTCATGCCCCCTGATTAAAGCGAAATGGGGTTTCTACAATCAGAGTCAGGCTTGGCTAACAGGTTACCAGGGCAACCTGTCGCTCTGGGAGAGCTGCTGTTCCTCCTGCTGACTGTGGCTCTGGATAGAAAGAGTGTTCAGCTATTTGTCTGAGGATTGGGTTGTGTGACCCCTCACAGCTCATGGGAGGAAAATGCTTTCCACATAGCTGCTTCCTGCCCCGTGCAGGGGTGGGAACTATGGGCTCTGGACTCAGGCTATCAGGTTTCAATACTGCCTCCAGCGCTCATTGTCTGTGTGGGTTGATACATAGCATCTTTGAGCCTCCATTTTCTTATCTCTAAAATATGAACACCCCCTGGGGCACCTGGGTGGCTCAGTCGGTTGAATGTCTACCTTTGGCTCCAGTCAGGATCTCAGGATCCTGGGATTGAGCCCCTCATAGGGCTCCCTGCTCAGCAGGGAGTCTGCTTCTCCCTCTCCTTCTGCCCCTCCCCCCACCTTGGGTGCTAGCTCTCTTTCAAATAAACAAATAAAATATTTAACAAATTTTTAAAAATAATATAGGAACACCCGTTTTATAATTTTGTTGGGAAGATGCATTGTGTTCTAAGAATAAAGTGATTTACAAAGTATAGTGAGCACACACAAAAAATGAAAAATTAAAAAAAATATACAGTAGGCACTCACCAATATTAACACACATGCTGTCACCCAGTGCACACGGTAACTAATCATAGCCACTGTTTATTGAACTTTTACTACCTGCTGTGCACTGAACTAAGAGTTTTTATGTAACACTATAAGGAATCCACACAACAAGCCCTCAAAGTATTTATCCTTATTTTAGAAATCATGTTTCAGAGAGGTTAAGTGACCTATCCACGGTCATACAGCTAGGGACGTGTCACGACTTCGGAGACCACGACCAGTGTGGGTCTTTCGTGGGTTCGTTTATTTACCCAACACAGACATTTATCGAGTCCCTACTCCTCCACACGGCGGCACAGCACGGCATTGCTCAGTGCTACCTGATGGTGTTTCCGCAAAGAGCCAAAGCTGATGAGGCGGGCTCTCGCGTGATAAAGAGGCTATGTGCACAATATTATTGATTTACACTTCATTCTCTCCCTAAAACATCACAAAAGTGATTTGCTTTTCCCAGCAGACATGAAGAGATAAGGCTTTGC
>NW_023197903.1:0-656 GCF_002007445.2 Ailuropoda melanoleuca
GTGGGATTCTGTCATATCTGAGGTTGCACAGTTCATTAGTGACACATCTAAAATGAGACCCAAGTGCCCCAACACATTCAACTTCTCTATACTCCCTGCCAATCTCCGGGGACAGATGGAATACTCTACCACTTCTGAACAGGTGGAGTCTGAAATGCAGGTGCAAAGGGCCAGTAGGGCCAAAATACACAGCTTCCAGAGGACAAGAGAATACTCCAGTCTGCTCTCGGGATTTTGGAGTCCTTGTGTTTCTGGTGCTGGATAAAGGAAATGGGAGAGCAGAGCAGACAAGATTACCCAATAGGACAGAGTAGTCAGAAAGGGAGGCAAGGACTGAATCTTGAGGGACAGCAGAGAGAAACAGATCCCTAAAGAAAACTGGCAAGAAGAAAGGGAGGAGGAAAGAAGGAAGAAAACATTAGGGGAAGAGAGAGATCATGAAGAAGGGGCAGTCATGGTCAGATCACCTGAAACACTAAAGTGTCCTTCCTCTGGACTTGACCACTAGACCTCCTTCATGGTCTTGGGCCTCCTTCTTAGCAGTGACAGGGAAGGGGCAGGTAGAAGTGAGTCTCAGGAGAGGAAGTGGACTGAGCAAAGATTATAACATCAACAAACTTGCTTGTGGAGGACACAGAGACTGGACAGAGTTCCCT
>NW_023197904.1:0-3750 GCF_002007445.2 Ailuropoda melanoleuca
GAATAGAAAAATCTAAAATGCAGTTTTTATATTCTCACCTCAAGAAGCTGGAACAGGAACAGAAGAATAGGACTAATCCACGTTCCAGAAAGCAGTTGATCAAGATTAGAGCACATACCAATGAATTAGAAACCAGGAGCACAGTAGAGCAGATCAACAGAAATAGAAGCGGGTTCTTTGAAAGAATAAATAAGATCGATAAGCCAATGGCCAGACTTACAAAAGAATAGAGAAAGGACCCAATTTAATAAAATTATGGATGAGAGGGGAGTGGTCAAAACCAACACCAATGAAAAAGGAAGGATCATTAGAAACTTTTATCAACAGCTTTATGCCAATAAATTAAACAACCTGGAAGACATGGATGCCGTCCTGGAAACCTATAAACTACCGAGACTGAAACAGGAAGAAACTGATTTTTTAAACAGACCGATTAATTATGAAGAGATTGAAGAAGTTATCAAAAAGTTCCCGAAAAACAAGACTCCAGGGCCTGATGGATTCCCTGGGGAATTTTACCAAACATTCAAAGAAGAAATAATACCTATTCTCCTGAAGATGTTTCAAAAAATAGAAACAGAAAGAAAGCTACCAAACTCATTCTATGAGGCTAGTATTATCTTGATCCCCAAACCAGTCAAAGACCCCATCAAAAAGGAGAATTACAGACAGATATCCCTGATGAATATGGATGCCAAAATTCTCAAAAANACTAGTATTATCTTGATCCCCAAACCAGGCAAAGACCCCATCAAAAAGGAGAATTACAGACAGATATCCCTGATGAATATGGATGCCAAAATTCTCAAAAAGATCCTAGCTAATAGGATCCAGCAGTACATTAAAAGGATTATCCATCATGACCAAGTGGGACTCATCCCTGGGATGCAAGAGTGGTACAATATTCACAAATGTATCAGTGTGATACATCAAATGAACAAGAAAAGAGTCAAGAAACATATGATCCTCTCAATAGAAGCAGAAAAAGCATTTGACAAAATACAGCATCCTTTCCTGATTAAAACACTTCAGAGTGTAGGTACAGAGGGCACATTCCTCAATTTCATAAAAACCATCTATGAAAAGCCTACAGCAAATATCATTCTCAATGGGGAAAAGCTGGAAGCCTTTACCTTAAGATTAGGAACACGACAAGGATGCCCACTCTCACTATTATTATTCAACATAGTACTACAAGTCCTAGGAACATCAATCAGACAAAAAAAAGGGATAAATGGTATCCAAATCATCAATGAAGTAGCCAAACTGTCTCTCTTCACAGATGACATGATACTCTATAAGGAAAACCCAAAAGAATCCACCCCCAAACTACTAGTAGTTACAGAACAATTCAGTAATGTGGCGGGATACAAAATCAATACCAGAAATCAGTTGCATTTCTATAAACTAACTATGAGACTGAAGAANTTCACAGATGACATGATACTCTATAAGGAAAACCCAAAAGAATCCACCCCAAACTACTAGTAGTTACAGAACAATTCAATAATGTGGCGGGATACAAAATCAATACCAGAAATCAGTTGCATTTCTATAAACTAACTATGAGACTGAAGAAAGAGAAATTAGGGAATCCATTCCATTTTCAATAGCACCAAAAATTATACGTTATCTCAGAATGAACTTAACCAGAGACGTAAAGGATCTATATTCTTGAAACTACAAATCACTCTTGAAAGACGTTGAAGAAGACACAAAAAGATGGAAAAATATTCCATGCTCATGGATCAGAAGAATTAACATAGTTAAAATGTCTATGCTACCCAGAGCAATCGACACTTTCAATGCCATCCTGATCAAAATACAAATGACATTTTTCAAAGAACTGGAACAAACAGCTCTTAAATTTGTGTGGAATCATAAAAAGCCCCGAATTGCCAAGGAATTGTTGAAAAGGAAAAACAAAGCTGTGGGCATCACATTGCCAGATTTCAAGCTATACTACAAAGCTGTGATCACAAAGACAGCATGGTACTGGCAAAAAACAGACACATAGACCAATGGAACAGAATAGAGGACCCAGAAATGGACGCTCAGCTCTTTGGGCAACTAATCTTTGATAAAGCAGGAAAAAACATCCAGTAGGAAAAAGACTGTCTCTTCAACAAATGGCACTGGGAAAACTGGACAGCTACATGCAAAAGAATGAAACTTGACCACTCTCTCACACCATACACAAAGATCAACTCCAAATGGATGAAAGACCTCGATGTGAGACAGGAATCCATCAAAATCCTAGAGGAGAACCTTAGGCAGCAACCTCTACGACATCAGCCACAGCAAATTTTCATGACACATCTCCAAAGGCAAGAGAAACAAAAGAAAAAATGAACTTATGGGACTTCAAGATAAAAAGCTTCTGCACAGCCAAGGAAACAGTCAAAAAAACTAAGAGGCAGCCCAAGGAATGGGACAAGATATTTGCAAATGACACTACAGATAAAAGACTAGTATCCAAGATCTACAAAGAACTTCTCAAACTCAGTACACAAGAAACAAATAAACAAATCATAAAATGGGTAGAATACATGAACAGACACTTTTCTAATGAATACATACAAATGGCTAACAGACACATGAAAATATGTTCAACATCATTAGCCATCAGGGAAATTCAAATCAAAGCCACACTGAGATACCATCTTACGCCAGTTAGAATGGCTAAAATTAACAAAGCAGGAAACAACAATTGTTGTTGAGGATGTGGAGAAAGTGGATCCCTCTTACACTGTTGGTGGGATGCAATTTGGTACAGCCACTTTGGAAAACGGTGTGGAGGTCCCTTAAAAAGTTAAAAATTGAGCTACCCTCTGATCCAGCCATTGCACTACTGGGTATTTACCCCAAAGATACAGACGCAGTGAAGAGAAGGGCCATATGCATCCCAGTGTTCATAGCAGCATTTTCCACAATAGCTAAATTGTGGAAGGAGCTGAGATGCCCTTCAACAGATGACTGGATTAAGAAGATGTAGTCCATATATACAATGGAATATTACTCAGCCATCAAAAAGAATGATTTCTCAACATTTGCTGCAACATGGATGGGACTGGAGGAGATAATGCTAAGCTAAATAAATCAAGCAGAGAAAGACAATTATCATATGGTTTCACTCGTTTATGGAACATAAGAAGTAGGAAGATCAGTAGGAGAAGAAAGGGAAGAAGAAAGGGGGGGGTAAACAGAAGGGGGAATGAACCATGAGAGACTATGGACTCTGGGAAACAAACTTAGGGCTTCAGAGGGGGTGGGATAGGCTGGTGATGGGTATTAAGGAAGGCACATATTGCATGGTGCACTGGGTGTTATATGCAAGTAATGAATCATGGAAATTTACAGCAAAAACTAGGCATGTACTGTATGGTGACTAACATAATATAATAAAAATATTTTTATTAAAAAATAATAAATTAATTAAAAATATATATTAAAATAAAAAAATTTAAAAAATAGAAGGAAAACCATACCAAGGCATATCATGTCATTTNGGTGGGATAGGCTGGTGATGGGTATTAAGGAAGGCACATATTGCATGGTGCACTGGGTGTTATATGCAAGTAATGAATCATGGAAATTTACAGCAAAAACTAGGCATGTACTGTATGGTGACTAACATAATATAATAAAAATATTTTTATTAAAAAATAATAAATTAATTAAAAATATATATTAAAATAAAAAAATTTAAAAAATAGAAGGAAAACCATACCAAGGCATATCATGTCATTT
>NW_023197905.1:0-781 GCF_002007445.2 Ailuropoda melanoleuca
TCTTTCACCCATAATTTAAATTCAAAGAAGTCTAACTGCATGTGCTCCCAGGTTTTGCACACACAGGGGTGTCTCTGCTGGGATCTGAAGGGGAATGCAGTGAGGTGTTGCTGAGCTGTGGTTGCACAGACCCGCCCTGTGTGTGCAGGGCTGGCCACAGGAGCAGCAGCCCGGGTGAGTGCATCGAAGTCCAAGTGAGTCTGGAGGGCAGCATGAAGAACGCATGCAATTCACACCCTGTACCATCTCTATTACATTTGGCTCCCGTAATACCATCTGGGGACTCCTTTTTTTGTGAAAACAAGAAGTCCTCACTTCTTTTCTGAAAGGAAGTGAATCAATTGCCTTGTTCTTGGTTGACCACCATAACTACAATGACCTATTTCCTGCTATCACTGGACAAAGAAGCTCCAAAATGTTCCCAGGGAATCATTCTTGCAGGTCCCAGGAAAACTTGTGTCTGCCTCTGTTGTATGTATGACAGAACAAGCCTCACCCCTTGTGGAAACCAAAACTGATCACCCCTGCCAGCTTGGCAACATGNTAACATGTTTCTTTGCCTGTTCCATAGACACAAATGACCAGCCAATAGCCACAGATGAGTTCCATGGCACACTGTGTTTCCTTCAGGCAGAAGAATTCTTTGGGAATTAGGACCTCTAACTCCATTGAGCCTAAGGTGGGGAGATGTAGAGCTCAAATCCCTTCCATGGATTGCTGTTTTGGCCTGTGAGCACCCGCCCTGCAGGTGGTGTCCCCAGTGTGCCCTCTTACAGCTTGG
>NW_023197906.1:0-612 GCF_002007445.2 Ailuropoda melanoleuca
TCTGTCTCCCTATCGTCTTTATGTAAGAAAAAAAATGCACCACTTTCAATTATTTTGGAAAGTTGAATGCTCCACTCACATCTGCAGTACTTACCATAGGCATACGCATGTCTTTTGAGATGTGATACTGTTATTTCAATACTTAGACCTTCCTTTTATACTTTTAGTCTGACCACCGTATCTCATTCCGTACTTCCTTAGGGACGTGAGCCCTGTAACAAGAGGTACCGCTAATGCATTGGTGACATGTACATAGCCCGATTAACATCTGACTAAGAGCGTCCAGGCTTCACGCTCCTGGAAACTGGTGAATGAAATCATTTCAGGGCTGATTATAGATCTGAAGTACAGATACCATTATATATTAAGCTCTCTCAAAACTAAAAATATTTAATGGGGAATTTCAAATTGCTATGGGGAAAAAGCATTGTCNAAAAGCATTGTCTTACAATTTAGATATAATGATGGAATAATTCCATGAGAGAGCATATATAAAAAGTATCTAGTGTGTTCCCTGGTATGATTTAGGCACACCATTAGGCATAGAATAATAACATCATAGTACAGCTTATATATCAATACGTGTTATAGGCACAATGGCTTTATCATGAT
>NW_023197907.1:0-1302 GCF_002007445.2 Ailuropoda melanoleuca
CAAGTGCTTGGCGGCTTTTTTGAGTAATCCTGAACTCCATCCAACCTTTCTATTACATTAAACTTTTGTTTTATTACGTAGCCATTTCCAAGCTACTGTGCAGAATCTCTTTATTAAGGAATATCATAAAAATCTCCTGAACATACTAAACCAAATATTTTTAAAGTGCACCTTACTTTTATTCTATCACGTAATTAAAAAACAAAAAAAGACTATAAAGTCACTCAGCTACTTTTAGGAAGATGTGTAAGTTTTTACAACATTAAATGACTGGATTTTGTACCTTTTTCGAAAAGTTTGAGAATTACGCCCTAACAGCAGCTATCAACACCTGATTAGAAAATTGCATTTTGGGGGCGCCTGGGTGGCTCAGTTGTAAAGCATCTGCCTTCGGCTCAGGTCATGATCCTGGGGTCCTGGGATCAAGCCCCACATCGGGCTCCCCGCTCAGCAGGATGCCTGCTTCTCCCTCTCCCACTCCCCCTGCTTGTGTTCCCTCTCTCGCTGCCTCCCTCTCTCTGTCAAATAAATAAATAAAATCTTTAAAATAAAAAAGGAAGAGAGAGAGAGAGAGAGAGAGAGAAAGGAAGGGAGGGAGGAAGGAAAAAAAAAGAAAAAAGAAAGAAAGAAAGTTGCATTTTGAGGAGTTTTGGTTTACTGGCATACTTTCTAGGGAGAGGATTTTAATTGCTTTTAAAAGCCTTGAGCTATGAAACTGTTACTAGTTTTTACATATGATTTGGTGTGTATGAGAAATATTTATCAGAGAAAACTAATTTAAAAATATTAAATGCTGAAAACCTATGTTTGATAGCAGCTTTGAAACTGGCAATACCTCAACCTTTCACTGATTCCACTTTAAATAACCATTCTCTTCATATTAATAAAAGATGGCTCTATCAATAAAGGGAGGTGGGGTAGTGACTAATTTGAAGATGATAACAATGTCTGTTATTGGCAGTCTTAGAAGAATGAAAAGGGAGGAATCAAAGGCCTGTCTTCTCAGCCCTTTCTTCTCTTGTTTGTACATACAGATGAGGACAGAACTGTATTTCCTTTCATCTCAGAAGAATCGCCCCAGCCTCTTTGGAATGCCACTGATTGTCCCATGTACTGTGCATACCCGNATGAGAAATATTTATCAGAGAAAACTAATTTAAAAATATTAAATGCTGAAAACCTATGTTTGATAGCAGCTTTGAAACTGGCAATACCTCAACCTTTCACTGATTCCACTTTAAATAACCATTCTCTTCATATTAATAAAAGATGGCTCTATCAATAAAGGGAGGTGGGGTAGTG
>NW_023197908.1:0-1352 GCF_002007445.2 Ailuropoda melanoleuca
GATGCTGTGTGCTTTATCCCTTCTGCAGCCTCCCAGGAGGCTGCTCCCCAGGGCCTCCCCAGGACACCAACTTGCAAGGCTGCCCTCAGGGTCTGGAGAGGCCAGGAGGATCATCAGAGGACCTCTGGGGACCCGCAGACTCTACTCCTTACTGTAACACTGAACACAATCTAGGCTCCCTGCTGTCTCTCTCTGCCTAGAGAGCCCCAGCCGCTGCTGAGGACTAGGAACTCTCACTCTTGGGGGAGACAGGACAGGATTAGATGCCCTCAAATCCTTGAGTCAGGGCAGCGTCAGGGGGGAAGTTAGGAGCTGAAGCAGCCCATAGTGGATTCCAGGGCCCTGCCATGAGGTCAAGGCAGATGGAAAGCTTCCCAGAATAAGGGTAATTTAGAGCTTGGTCTTGGAGAATGGTTTCTCTTGGTCAATGGATGTGTTCAATGTTCTGACCAAACTGGAGAGTCCCACTTCTCCTCTTGGTGGATTTACCCTATCTCTGTTCTCATGGTGACCAAAGCCAGAGAATCCACATTAGTATACGCATCCTTGGGCTCTAATAACAGACACATTTAATCTTTGTCCAGTTCCTTAGACACAGCCCCTATGCCCCTGTCTCAGGAGTGATAATAGTTGCTTTTGTATGTCTATAAGATGAAAGGTGGCTGGGGGCCCCACCTCTCCTTGTGGTCGAGTTCGTCTCTATCCCTGTTGTCCTGGTGGTCCAAGCAAAAGAATTCACATTAACATATGGCTCTCAGTGATGTAATCAAACTGATATTTAGTCTCTTGTGGGTCTTTGTTAATGACCATCTGATGAGAGTCTTTTTTTTTTAAGATTTTATTTATTTCTTTGACAGAGAGAGAAGTAGCGAGAGACGGAACACAAGCAGGGACAGTGGGAGAGAGAGAAGCAGGCTCCCACTGAGCAGGGAGCCCAATGCAGGGATCCCAGGGATCATGACCTGAGCCAAAGGCAGACGCTTAAAGACTGAGCCACCCAGGCGCCCCTGAAGAGAGTCTTTATATGCTCACATGATGACTGGTGGCCGTGGGTTTAACATTACAATGCATCTGCTGCCTCCAACTCCAAGATCTGGCCTCATCTTTGAGTAATACTTTAGATCCACAGAAGGCCTCATTCCCAGAGGCTCAGATATATGTTTTTCCAAACCCCTAGCATGGGAATCAGATAGGCCTAATGTTCCATGTGACCCCCATCATTCATGTGTTGTGTGATGTCTACTAACATTTCTCAGCTGCTTAATAATAGTATCCATACCGTTGACCTCTCTCTGCCATCTTGAAACAGCACTGTGCCCTCCAACACATCCCCTAGATAGATTCAAGTAAAA
>NW_023197909.1:0-520 GCF_002007445.2 Ailuropoda melanoleuca
AGAGGGAACACAAGCAGGGGGAGTGGGAGAGGAAGAAGCAGGCTCCCGGCAGAGGAGCCTGATGTGGGGTTCGATCCCAGAACGCCGGGATCACACCCTGAGCCAAAGGTAGACGCTTAATGACTGAGCCACCCAGGCGCCCCAAAAGCTACATTTATTTCATGCTTGAGTAAAGCCAGGCACTACAATTTGAATGCTTAATACCTAAAGAATATGCTATTATTTTTCTCATTTAGAAAAGAAAAAATTGAGGCATAGAGAAATTTAGTAGATCGCCTAAGATTATACTATAGTTCAAAGGAGAGCTAGAATTGAAGCCTGTGTATTCTGATTCCACAATGCATGCTATTTACAAGGAAGCAAGGTAGAGGTGGGAGAGNCAAGGTAGAGGTGGGAGAGAAAAGTATCAAAACACAAGGGGAATGGATAGGGGAAATGTGATTTGGTTCCCACCTGAGATCAGCACCTTTCAGATCAGATCTGAACTTTCAGACGATGTATGTCTAAGATGGCATTTATA
>NW_023197910.1:0-713 GCF_002007445.2 Ailuropoda melanoleuca
GATGTTTACACCCAGCCCCTACAACAGTACCTGACAGGCAGTAGTCTCTCAATATATTGTTAACATTTTTTAATGAGTAAATGCATGAATGATTTTTTCCCCATGCGAACTTGTGAGGAATCCCATATAAAAGCAAACACATACAAGTAAATGATTATCTGAAGACCTCTTCAGAAGATGTGTGGAGGCCCAGTTAAAAGCTGATTTTCTCCGCTTCTCCCTTTCTGTAGTGGAAAATTCTGGCCACAGGAGCTCAAAAGCCAGAGGAGTACTGTTCTACTTAACAAGGAGCGGCATGCTGTAATTAATTTATGCCTGTGAAACATTCTGAATACCTTAGGATCAAATTACTGTTGTGCTTATTCTCCCTCTTACATAAATATTTGCACATGTAAAAATTCAGCACCCTGACATTTATTGAAATGGTTGCATGGAGGAATGAGACAAATTGACTCAGAGACAGGTGTTGGCAGTCAGCACGAAGGAAGACAGTCCTTTGTCAATGCATCAACCACGAGTGGTGGAAAAAAATATGCAGAAGCCAGGACCTCATGTAAGTGGCTCGGAAGATGCCATGCCCTTTTCAGTTGCTCAGGGATCTGAACATACATCTGGGCCTTCTGGTCCTGCATTCTATGGCTGCTCCACCAAGATAATAAGGGAAGGATTGTGTGTGTGTGTGTGTGTGTGTGTGTGTGTGTGTGTGTGTGTGT
>NW_023197911.1:0-834 GCF_002007445.2 Ailuropoda melanoleuca
CTCAAACTGCTGCTGGGCTTGCAGGAAAATCTTCAATATTTGTTCTTCTTTAATTCGTTCACAGTCCACTTCATGTGGTTTACTCTGATTATTAAATAAAACATGATTCTGTCCTTCAGAAATTTTACTCTAAAAACAAACACATAATCAGGAAGTCCTATATCCACATAGTAGTTTTCTCACTGTTATGCAGTAAGTGTATGTTTTACCAGTCTATAACCCACCATAACANAGTCTATAACCCACCATAACATTGCACTACGCATGATCTTACTCGTCTGTGTCTTGAAGTTTGAAACCGATGCCATAGCCATAACAGGTTAAAAAGGGATCCGAATAAGTGATTTTGCTTTCTCTTTTAAACAGACAATCCATCGCACATAGAGCTTCATTCATATACAAATTCACAGCTCTGTGGCTAGGCAGTGCTTCTCTTATCTTTTCATCTGGTGAATCGTTTATCGTTTTTGCATTAACGCAGTAGAGTTTTCTTTAATCGTGTACCTATAGTGCACCTTTAATCATGTACCTATAATCAGCTATGAAACACCTTGTGGCCCTCACACATACAGGAAGAGTAGGGAAACCATACACATGTGTACTCATTTTTCCTCAGCTAACCCACCTATTACCAGGCCAAATTCTGATAACTCAGTTTTACTACCTTTTATATAGTAATTTGTCCGACTTACAGCTTTCTTCTTCCATTGTCTATTAGCTCAGTTCAAACACTACCATTTACTAGGCTTTACTCAATATAATCCCCTCAGTTTTCCCTACTGAATTTCAAGTTTCATTCCTCAAATATCCTCCAAACCTCATTTCATGCGATTG
>NW_023197912.1:0-707 GCF_002007445.2 Ailuropoda melanoleuca
GTTACCCTATGCTTTTTTTGTATTTTGGAGGAGAAATTTGAAAGCTGATCTTGGAAGAGATGGGAGATAAATGCATCCAGGAAGTAGTATCAGATACGAGGTTTTAATGGCATGCATTCCGAATCAGGACGTTCTCAACTGGGCCGACTTAAACCACAAAGAGAAGTATTAGCTCACATAAGGATACATCCATAGACGGAGCATGTTCAGGGCGTTGGATTCTGTGACTTCATGATGTCAGCAAGGATCCAGGTTCTCAACTCTACTCGCCTGGGTCATCTTAATGATTGGTTAAACTTCAGGTAAGATGGCAACAGGGGTTCCAGGCATCACCTATAGACAACACAGAGACAGTTTCTCCTGTCGCTCTTCCAGAAGAATTAGGAAACCTTTCCCAGAAGCGTCTACCTGATTTCCTCTCATTTCTCATTGGCTATAATAAGGTCATATACCCATTCTCTATCCAGTCACTGATAGGACTAATGTATTACCCCCGATCANGATCAATCAGGTCTATGGGTGGAGCTAAAAAATAGATTCAGCCTCCCTCACATGAGACACATGACAGCCTGAGAGTAAGGGATGTTTGAATGAAATGGTGCTCCCTTAGCAAGGAAGTAAGGAAAACCTGTTGGGTAGTTAACTAACAATTTCTGCTAATAGATTACCCAGTATTTTAGAATATATGACATAGGATTCTTTTAAAC
>NW_023197913.1:0-710 GCF_002007445.2 Ailuropoda melanoleuca
GTTACCCTATGCTTTTTTTGTATTTTGGAGGAGAAATTTGAAAGCTGATCTTGGAAGAGATGGGAGATAAACGCATCCAGGAAGTAGTATCAGATACGAGGTTTTAATGGCATGCATTCCGAATCAGGACGTTCTCAATTGGGCCGACTTAAACCACAAAGAGAAGTATTAGCTCACATAAGGATACATCCATAGACGGAGCATGTTCAGGGCGTTGGATTCTGTGACTTCATGATGTCAGCAAGGATCCAGGTTCTCAACTCTACTCGCCTGGGTCATCTTAATGATTGGTTAAACTTCAGGTAAGATGGCAACAGGGGTTCCAGGCATCACCTATAGACAACACAGAGACAGTTTCTCCTGTCGCTCTTCCAGAAGAATTAGGAAACCTTTCCCAGAAGCGTCTACCTGATTTCCTCTCATTTCTCATTGGCTATAATAAGGTCATATACCCATTCTCTATCCAGTCACTGATAGGACTAATGTATTACCCCCGATCAATCNTATCAATCAGGTCTATGGGTGGAGCTAAAAAATAGATTCAGCCTCCCTCACATGAGACACATGACGGCCTGAGAGTAAGGGATGTTTGAATGAAATGGTGCTCCCTTAGCAAGGAAGTAAGGAAAACCTGTTGGATAGTTAACTAACAATTTCTGCTAATAGATTACCCAGTATTTTAGAATATATGACATAGGATTCTTTTAAAC
>NW_023197914.1:0-1381 GCF_002007445.2 Ailuropoda melanoleuca
TATAGTTGTTCTGGGTTATGTGACCATTGAGGCCACCTTATAATGTTGTCAGTGTTTGGGACATGTGTACACTTTAGTACTTTTGGGAGTGTACACGGAGGCTGAAACTCCACAGCTCTGTGACTAACGACCCTGTAGCTGAGTGATAAGTGCAGATCAGTGGCACAGAGCATCAACAACAGGGATACAGGCCTAGGCCCACATTTGACTTTCCTACTTAGGAGGTCAAGACCTTGGGACAGTCTTTCCTGCCCTATCTCCATCTGAGGAAGGGAGTACTAAACAAACTTCCAGGCACAGTTGTGGTGATGGAGGAATTCGGTATTGTATGTGAAGTGTTCAGTGGTGAGGAGATTATTTTGGAAAGTTGACACTTGCATTGTTCTGTGTGAGTGGGAAATACCTCCTGAGGAAACACACACGTACTCAATACACTCACGTTTACATTTACACCACATAGACACCCCTTAGGCCTCACACATAAACCACACAACCTAAATGACCTAGTTGTTCTGGGGCCTGTAGAACATGGTCATAGTTCTTTACTGGACAGTTGGTTTCTCCCACTACACACTCACCCTTCATTCCTAGCAAGACCCCGGAATCAGCGTGGCTCTCCAGACCAAAGCAGACAAGAAAGCCCCACCTTTTTCATCACATAGATTATTTCTCAATGAGTGATTATAAAAAAATGGAATGCTTTTATTTCCTGTTGAATTCATCTGCAATTAAAAAAATGCAAACCACTCTGAGGATGGCATCACCCTAAACACTGTTGGTACAAGTCTTTTGTTCTCTTTAAGAAACCTGATGGGAACCAGTGGTTGAGTCAGGGGCCCCAAAACAAAAAAATGAGGCAAGATTTCTATTTCAGACGAAGTCAAGCTTACCTGGGGGAGAGATGGGACCCCTTTCTCTGCCTTGTCACTAAAAAAGGTCCTCCAATGGACACTCCAGGGGGTCTGGGGGACATGGAGTAACTGTCAGGACACTGATGGTGCTGCTCAGAAATTACTTAGGGAGCTCTGATTGATGTGGACATGGGGCAAGAGGGTACGGATGTGATTAAGAGGCAAGATGAGCTGCTGATATTCCATCCTCCTTGGTGTATGAATGAAGGCAAAAGAGAGGAGCAGAAGGGAGTGAAAAACAGAGCTTTTGGCTTTCTAGCTAAGTGGAATCTAATTTATGTGAAATAATCCATCTAAACAGGGCAAACACTCAAAGATACAGACATAGTGAAGAGAACGGCCATATGCACCTCAATGTTCATAGCAGCATTGTCCACAATAGCTAAATCGTGGAAGGAGCCGAGATGCCCTTCAACAGATGACTGGATTAAGAAGATGTGGTCCATATATACAATGGAATATTACTCAGC
>NW_023197914.1:1454-2030 GCF_002007445.2 Ailuropoda melanoleuca
CACTACTGGGTGAGGCAAACACTCAAAGATACATAGTGTAGAAAAGGGCCATATGCACCCCAATGTTCATAGCTGCATTGTACACAATAGCTAAATCGTGGAAGGAGCCGAGATGCCCTTCAACAGATGACTGGATTAAGAAGCTGTGGTCCATATATACAATGGAATATTACTCAGCTATCAGAAAGAACGAATTCTCAACATTTGCTGCAACATGGACGGCACTGGAGGAGATAATGCTAAGTGAAATAAGTCAAGCAGAGAAAGACAATTATCATATGATTTCTCTCATCTATGGAACATAAGAACTAGGAGGATCGGTAGGGGAAGAAAGGGATAAAGAAAAGGGGGGTAATCAGAAGGGGGAATGAAACATGAGAGACTATGGACTNAGAGACTATGGACTCTGAGAAAGAAACTGAGGGCTTCAGAGGGGAGGGGGTTGGGGGAATGGTATAGGCTGGTGATGGGTAGTAAGGAGGGCACATATTGCATGGTGCAGTGGGTGTTATACACAACTAATGAGTCATCAAACTTTACATCGGAATCTGGGGATGTACTGTATGGTGATTAACA
>NW_023197914.1:2067-3392 GCF_002007445.2 Ailuropoda melanoleuca
AAAAAAGTAATTATTGATAAGACTGTATTTATTGCCATTTGATTACTCTGGTCATCTCTTTGGTGGCATTTCCTTGATGAAACCCCCTGAATCCTCCCCTCTCATTCATCATCTTTCAAAACTCCTGACAGGAAAAGTTCCTACACCCCATGACATAACCTAAACACAAGACTTGAAAAGAACAGAGCCATCTCAGGGTCTCCAGGATTTAAGGAGTCAACCTCAGTTAGCAATTTCGGACAAGCCAGTGTAAGCATGTGAACTGAGAATGTGTAAACTGGTGAATGTTTGAGACCATGGACTTCAGAACACCATGGACTTAAAATCACCTTGACCTGCAAGGAGAGAGGGGTTTTTCTGGTCAAGGATATGGACAATTACCCTGTCACAAGAGAACCAATCCCTGATCCATCAGGTCTCAGCCAGGGAAAAGTGGCTACCATGTATCTGACCAAGAGGCTGGGGCCTTGAGGGAATTTCTGCCTTAAAAAGAACTGCGTGAAGAAATGCAGGAATGCTGAAAATCCTAGCTCATAGGTCACCATAGATGTGAATAGAACCAGGCTTAGTTGTGGCCTTAAGAGTACACCTCCCATCTTTTCCCCATACACAAAACAAGCAGGAATAGGAATCCAGAGATCATTGACAGGGATCCCAGAAGGATTCCAGTCTCAGTAAATGGTGAACCTGGAGACCCTAGAGGGAGACTGAGGATGGCAAGTCCTGCCTGCCCTCAGTCTATTTGCAAATTACCTTCCTCTGGCTTTGTCCCTTCCACATGCAGGATTTGATCTCTTTACATGTTTTTCCCCACTTAGTGCTGATGCAATTCCAGAGATTGAACTAGAAAACTACAAGTTCTCGATACTGGGTCAAAACAAAAACAAAACAAAAACACCATGTCAACAAAGGAAGCAGGAAATAGTCCTCCTTCCTTTAGAGTGGAAAAAAGCAGCTCCTGTCCTGGGCAGGAAGTAGTTCTGGGGAGTGTGACTCTTAAAGACTCCCACTTTCAGTGGTTATTGCTATTTCTGTGGAAGTACCTTCAACCTCTAAATCTCAGGAGTTCTGAGGGGCTGTCTTTGCTGTTTGCCCAAATTCATTGTACTGAAATGAACCTGTCCTCTGAGTAAAGGGGATTTGGGGGTACCCTCCAGTAGCTAGGGAGGAGGACTGGCTCTTCTCCTTCCTCCCACATACAATAGCTGATGACGTTATAATATTCCTTAGTTCAGGAATGAATATGAGAATCTGTATCTTTTACGTTACTGTAGGAAGTAAAAGAACCAAACCACACTCTCGGGCTCTAAAAGAAAAAAGGGCTT
>NW_023197915.1:0-617 GCF_002007445.2 Ailuropoda melanoleuca
GCAGAGTGTTGCTGAGTTCATCCATGTTGTTAGCGTATCTGTAATTTATCCCTTTTTAAATTATTATTTTTGGGGGGGGCAGAGGTAGAGAGAGAATTTTTTTTTTATTTTTATTTTTTTTTAAAGATTTTATTTATCCATTCGACAGAGATAGTGACAGCCAGCGAGAGAGGGAACACAAGCAGGGGGAGTGGGAGAGGAAGAAGCAGGNCGAGGCTTGTTTTAGCAGAGTGTTGCTGAGTTCATCCATGTTGTTAGCGTATCTGTAATTTATCCCTTTTTAAATTATTATTTTTTGGGGGGCAGAGGTAGAGAGAGAATTTTTTTTTAAGATTTTATTTATTTGACACAGAGAGAGACAGCCAATGAGAGAGGGAACACAAGTGGGGGGGTGGGAGAGGAAGAAGCAGGCCCACAGCGGAGCAGGGAGCCCAATGCGGGGGCTCGATCCCAGGACCCTGAGATCAAGCCCTGGGCCAAAGGCAGACGCTTAACCGACTGAGCCACTCAGGTGCCCCTACTCGTTTTAATGTTAATTTAGCTACCGATTTTACGATCTAGAAAATCTCAGGTTGATTTCTATTTTGACAGAGGGGAACCTGTATTTTGGCCAGACT
>NW_023197916.1:0-701 GCF_002007445.2 Ailuropoda melanoleuca
ATTGAATATTATTCAGACTTAAAAAGGGAGGAAACTGACACATGCTACAACATTGATAAGCCTTCAGGACAGTATGTTAAGTGAAATAAAAGTCACAAAAAGACAAAAACTACATGATTTCACTTCTGTAAGCTATCAAGGGTAGTCAAACTCATAGAAACAGAAAGTAGAATGATGGTTGCCAGTGGCTGAGGGAAAGGGAAATGATGAGTTGCTGTGTAATGGGTACATAGTTTGAGGTTTGCAAGATAAAAAAAGTTCTGGAGATCACCTGCACAACATTGTGAAGATAATTAACACTATTGAACAGTATGTAAAAATGGGTGAGATGGTAAATTTCATGTTATGTGTATTTTACCATTTTTACAAATTAAAAGTGGGCAAGGGATATAAATGAGATAGTACAATAAGGTACATTTGACCAATAAAACTATATGAAAAAAATTTTAACCTTTCTTAGTAATAAAAGGTAATAACCAGTTAAAATCAATTATACCTCAATAACAAAGGGGAAAAAAACATTTAAAGACTCTGAAGGCCAGTGTTGGGGTGGAGGTGGGAAAATTTGCCCTCATATGCTGTGAGTAGGAGTATAAGTGGTACAAACATTTGGCAGTATGATTCAAAGTTAAAATGTGTATGCTCTCTGACCCAGGAATTCTACTTTCAGAAATGTATCGAGAGAGAGACAGAGACAGAAT
>NW_023197917.1:0-770 GCF_002007445.2 Ailuropoda melanoleuca
CTGTTGGACCATGGTGTTCACACAGGTGAGGAACTGCGCTCGGGCTGTGGAGTGTGATATGATTCCTTCCAGGAGCAATGACAGCCTCCCAGCTCTGTCTGCTGAAGTGGGGAGCCCGGAATGTTCCCTGGTTAATGGAAATGCTCTAGCTTGCTGTGTGGCCCTTAGTGCAGAGAGTGGCTGTAATCACCCTTGCCCCCGCCCCACCCAGTATCTCCCGTCTACACAGCAGGTTAGAAAGGGGTTCAGAATTGCCTGGATCCTGTGGCTTCCCTTTCTCTGAATTGTCCTCTCTTCCTCTGAAGCACAGAGATCTGCTGTGACATTCATTTGCAGATAACCTGCTGTACACCTGCCGGATCCCATTTGGCAGGTGAGAGGCACACACGCCGCAGGAATTGGAAGTTAAGGCCTTGTGTCTGCAGCCTGGATGGCTATCATGAATCTTTCCAGAACACTNTTGAGATTAGGCTGTGTGCCACCAAGCACACGCCCTCCCCTCAGCCGCGCGTTCAGGAGCCGGCTGAGCCTCCTCCGCGAGCCTCTGAAGTCTGGAATTTGGAAATGTGCGGCTGGCTCTGTGGAGCTTGATGGTCACAGGCCAGGAGAGACTGAGTCGAATCTGTCACTGGGAGCAACCAGAGGATGACACAGACATTTCATCCCGAGACAGGTGCTTTCGCGTTTCTCCAGGCTCCCTCCAGGGCTCCGAGCTTCCTCCTGGGTTGCTCTGGGCATGCCCAACCTTTCCTTCTCTTCAGCAGCCAGGA
>NW_023197918.1:0-3101 GCF_002007445.2 Ailuropoda melanoleuca
AAAACAAAAAAACAAAAAATAAATTCAACAAGAATACCTAATTCTGCATGCATATACATCTGATGAAAAGTATTGAGTCACACAAAGAAAACTCAGATTTTAAAGAAGGAATTGACAAATCTATAATCGTAGTGGAAAGATTTATTACAACATATTCAATTATTGATAAAGCAACAAAAATTGGTAAAGATATAGAAGGGACATATAATTTATGAATTAATGAATACACAGAGACTCCTTCACTCAACATTTAAGCAATATATGGTCTTCTCAAATATAAATAGGAGTTTTACCAAAATGGAACTTTTTCAAGGCCATCATACAAGTCTTAACAAATTTCACAGAATGAGTAGTTAATATAGACCGTGTTTTTAACTTGTCAGCAATTAAGTTGGAGTTTAATAGTAAAAAAAAAATTTTTTTAACTTAGATTTAGAAAATTTCAAAAAGAATCAAGAATGATCAAAGTGGTTCAAAGCAAAACAAAAGAAACAAAAAGAATGATCAAAGTGGTAATTATAAAATACTTCCAAGCAAGAGATAAAAAAAAATACCGCATATCCAATGTGCAATTTTGCTTAACACCATACTTAGAGAAATGTATAATCTTAAGATTTTATGTTATAGAACAAGANTTTTATGTTATAAAACAAGAAGAGCTGAATATTGATTCAATTTATTTTAGAAGGATATTAGAACACTAACAAGATAATCCAATGAAAATAAAAGAATGAAATAATGGGGAGCAGAAATCAATAAAAGAAGGAAATCAACCAAGTGGAATGGGCTAACAAAGTCAAAAGTTGACTTCACTGCATAAAATTATTAAGACTCCTAAGTGAAGAGGGAACAGAAGGCAGGCTGAGGACAAAGCAAAAGCTGACACCTGACAAACAGCCCCCTCCCCATCATGGGCTGTCCTGGCTGAAGGGGAAGAAACAAATACTTGACTTAAGAGAGACNCGCCCCCCCCCCCAATCATGGGCTGTCCTGGCTGAAGGGGAAGAAACAAATACTTGACTTAAGAGAGACCACAATCCTCCTGCAAGACTTGAGTCTCCCTCAGTTTACAAATGTCTTAGCACTCTACAAGAACAAAGCATTTCTATCAATAACTTGGCTTCCAGAAGGAAATGTAGATAGAATTGAATGTCCTTATAAACTGCAGCCAATTGACAGATACTCAAGTGGGCAGAGTGTGTGTTCCTCCCGGAAGCTCCCACCCATCTTCATGTTAATGCCTTGCTAGAGGGAAAAGCAGCCTTAACTTGACAATGGCAAGGCCTCCAGTATCCTGTGAGTCTCTTTAACATATGAAAGTACTATCGCAGCCTCCCTGTTTCCTTACCTCCCCCAGCCCCATAGTATATAATCAGCCACCCCTCACAACCCGGGCAGCAGCTCTTTCTGCCCACGGGTCCTGTCCCTGTGCTTTGATAAACCACCATTTTGCACCAAAGATGTCTCAAGAATTCTTTCTTGTTTCCTTGGCTCTGCACTCCACCCCACTCAACCTCACCCATATTCCAAAACTGCATGAATAAGGACACAGGAGAAACTAACAAAGATTAGGCACAGAGGAAAAAAAAGATTGGGCACAAAGAGTGTCGAAACTACAGATATAGCAGATTTTTTAAAAATCAGAGAATATTATGAACAACTTTATACCAATACATTTGAAAGTTTAGACAAAATGAAAATTTTCCTATGAAAATATAAATAACTCAAGTGGAAATAAAAAATGGTCCTTCTATAATATTTTTTAAAAATTGAGTCAATAACTTTAAAATCCTCTGGATGCAAAATNGGGCATCCTGTGAGTCCTCTTTAACAAATGAAAGTACTATCGCAGCCTCCCTGTTTCCTTACCTCCCCCCAGCCCCGTAGTATATAATCAGCCACCCCTCACAACCCGGGGCAGCAGCTCTTTCTGCCCACAGGTCCTGTCCCTGTGCTNCAGTATCCTGTGAGTCTCTTTAACATATGAAAGTACTATCGCAGCCTCCCTGTTTCCTTACCTCCCCCAGCCCCATAGTATATAATCAGCCACCCCTCACAACCCGGGCAGCAGCTCTTTCTGCCCACGGGTCCTGTCCCTGTGCTTTGATAAACCACCATTTTGCACCAAAGATGTCTCAAGAATTCTTTCTTGTTTCCTTGGCTCTGCACTCCACCCCACTCAACCTCACCCATATTCCAAAACTGCATGAATAAGGACACAGGAGAAACTAACAAAGATTAGGCACAGAGGAAAAAAAAGATTGGGCACAAAGAGTGTCGAAACTACAGATATAGCAGATTTTTTAAAAATCAGAGAATATTATGAACAACTTTATACCAATACATTTGAAAGTTTAGACAAAATGAAAATTTTCCTATGAAAATATAAATAACTCAAGTGGAAATAAAAAATGGTCCTTCTATAATATTTTTTAAAAATTGAGTCAATAACTTTAAAATCCTCTGGATGCAAAATGAACAAAGACACTGGCCAACAAAGAGCAGACACTTCCCAGTTTGTAGAGCGTAGAACCCATGTCTCAAGCCAGGTAAGCGGATAAAAGGAAGGGCAAACGCTCAGCCAGTCTCACCGCACTTGCAAATAGTGTCAGTCACATTTCAGCCAAGGTCATGCCACCGGCATAAAATAAGATGACCTGTTACCCTCAAATGAGTTTACTCTGGAAATGCGGGATTCCTCACCAGCGCTAGGACTCTATTCAGGTAATTCACCATAATAGCATCTCAACGGAGACAATGTACAGCATCTGAGGACCTAGGAGGGGAATCCCCTCAATCCTACCTGCCAGGCTGTCACGGAAAACCCTCTGTGTTCAATTCAATTAGTCCTCCCAACCATCCCATGAGGTTCTTACCCCTGTAATCCACTTCATTGTACAGGTGAAGAAACAGATGCACACAAAAGTGAGGTAATTTGCTCAAGGTCAAGCATAAAGTAAATGGTGGGACTAGGTTTTCAGTTTCACCCCCAAATACGGCAAATATCTCAGAACATTCATACGTTAGTATTCCATCTCTAACTGTCGGTAGATTTGGCTCAAAATTTCACTTGTAGTTTGGCTGCTAAATCCATTTTCCAG
>NW_023197919.1:0-300 GCF_002007445.2 Ailuropoda melanoleuca
GTTTCAAGTGTTTAATTTAAATTCTAGTTAGTTAACTGATAGGGTAATATTGGTTTCAGCAGTAAAATTTATTGATTCAGCACTTACACCTAATACCCAGTGCCCATCGAAACAAATACCCTCCTTACTGCCCATCATCCATTTACCCTATCCCTGACCCACCTCTCTTCATCAACCTTAAGTTTGTTAACTCTGCTTAAGAGTCTTTTATGGTTTGCTTCCATCTCTCTTTTTTTCCTTCTTCCCCTATATTCATCTGTTTTGTTTCTTTTTAAAAAAAATTTTTTTAAAGATTTTATT
>NW_023197919.1:316-858 GCF_002007445.2 Ailuropoda melanoleuca
TTATTTATTTGACAGAGAGAGAGACAGCCAGTGAGAGAGAGAACACAAGCAGGGGGAGTGGGAGAGGAAGAAACAGGCTCATAGCAGAGAAGCTTGATGTGGGGCTCGATCCCACAATGCCGGGATCACGCCCTGAGCCGAAGGCAGATGCTTAACCGCTGTGCCACCCAGGCACACCCTCATCTCTTTTGTTTCTTAACTTTAATCACATATATAAACTCTATTAATATACATATTTCCTCACTGTAGGTTATTGATGGTCTAATTAATTATATTCATGCACAAACATATTATTCTCATATATTTGTCTTCTAATTTCCTTAGAAAATTAAAATTAAGTTTACAAATCAATATTACAGTATATGGATTTTTATATTTTCCCATGCATTTAACTTACTGGAGGACTTGAAAATTTCATATGGCTCCAAGTTATATTGGATATATTATAATATATATATTATATATTATAATATATCATTTTTTTTAACCTGAAGGTCTCCCTTTCACATTTCCTGTAAGACAGGTCTAGTAATAATAAGATT
>NW_023197920.1:0-1208 GCF_002007445.2 Ailuropoda melanoleuca
TAAATTTCAGGGTCATCTAAATTGATTTAATTACGTAACCTTCCCTCTTTTTTCCTGAGTCGTGCGATGTGGCCCTCATCTGCTCTCCCTCTACCACCTCTAAAGTCTGGAGTTGCGTTCAGAGGGCAGGGGTTACAGCCAAACTGTCTTGACTCATATCTCAGCTATGAAATTTCTTAGCTGTGTGACCCTGGGCAAGTTACTTAACTCCTCTGCGTTCTCAGTTTGCTCATCATAGACTCATTGTGAAGGTTCAGTAAATACGTGTAAACTGCTTTGAATATTACCAGCTACCTAGCATGTCACTCACTCACTATCATTATCCTCTAGCTACACTGGCCTTCGGTTACCTACAACACACCACCCTCCTTTCTACCTCAGAACTTTCAAACACGTGACTCCTCTCTACCTACCTGGGATGTTCCTTGCTCATTCTTTTCGTCTAGTTCTCAAGTGAGATTGCCCTTTGTTGGGAGGTCATTCCTGACCCATGGAATTCTAGGTTAAGTCTCTTCTGATGCATTCCCATAGTTCCCTGCATATCAGCATGACACTAATCACATGCGCAATTTCTCTTTCAACAATCATCGTTCAGGTTAAACTCTTCATTCCAAAGGTAAGAAGGGGATGTATTTGTCTTTTTCATCCTTGGACACCAAACTCCCAGCACAGTTAACAAATAAATATGTATTGGGTAAATGAATCAATGAACTGTAAAGAGAGAATTCGAGAAGTTTCATGGAGGTGACAGTCTCAGACTTTGGGACAGGGTTACATCCAATAATGAAATGGTAAGATGCAAAATAGATTAGGTTAGCCACCTAGGGACCAGACAGCCTATGAGTAGTTAGGCAAATGGAGAGACACATGAGCCCAGGCTCAGTCCACCAGGATAGACGGGCCATGAGCATGAGGTCTGCAAAACAGGGTTGCAGAAAGCTCAGTGGTGCACCGGATGACAGGTATTTTTGCCACCTGTAATAAATGACCATGGCGCATATACTAAACGTCTCCTCTCCAAAGGCAGCAGCACATAATTCAAGGGGCCTGGATAATTTTAGTAGCGCCCTCTTTCGGTGCCCTCCTGAAGAACAATGCTTCTCTCCGGTGTTGTTGCTTTTCTTCACGTCTTTATGTGGCTGGAGGTCCGGGATCCGAGTGGGTTAGCAACACACGCCAAAAAGAAGTAGCGATGAAAATACAGGTTT
>NW_023197921.1:0-1397 GCF_002007445.2 Ailuropoda melanoleuca
TTTTTATGCTCCTACCTAGAACAGTGACAGATAGACACTAAATGCTAAAGAAAAATGAGTTGAATAAATGAATGAGTAGATTAATTTTCTGTTAATCAGTCGTATCACACATTCACTTTAATGTCTCTCATAATGGTCTTTTGCTATGTTATTACCTGAAATAACATATTAATCATCCAAAAACATAAAATTATGCTCGGTCTGGCTTTAACATTACATTTTCTATTCTATTTTACAATGCATAGATATACACATATATAATATTCTGCATAAATGACAACTTTCACACACATTGATGTAAATAATATTAACTGCCCCAAACTTATGATAAATTAGAATAGTAATTCCCAAGCTAAACCAGATAATAAAATGATTAGGATAATTGGGTCTCAGGTGAAATTAAATGTAACAACCAGAATGATGATCAATCTGTCTACTTGTATCTTCTTTACCATTCTTCGTGACCACCATATGAAACTGATACTGTGACTATTGGGATACTATCATTAAAATACAGAAAGGACCTCTAAGTTACCTCCTAAAAGTTTAGTTGCTTCATTACATTACTCCGATGATCTTTATCCTCCTTTAAACAAATGCTTGCTTTACCCCTCAATAAATATCAGTGTAGAAATCACCCTCTTTAAGGAAATGGGGGTCAGTCATATTGGCAAATTCAAAACATATGTAAACTGCAAGGTTAATCTGAGTGGAAAGATTCAAGGGCATTTTTATCACATAATCTTACATTTTGGCTGACATTTTTTTAAGCAGGATTACACAATATTTTAGACAGTTATGGAATTTTCACCCTGAAGCTCATCTCATAAAAACTAATATCCAGGTTGCCCTATTGTCTCACTCTGGGGAACAAGAAAAACAGCATGTACAACAAGATGTCATTAAATTTTATCCACTAAAATAGGTGGCTTTAATAGTTACATAAAGAGATTCAATTTTTATCTGGGTTTTGGGGGTTTTTTTGTTTATAATATGGCATGTCTATATCATAAAAAAATATTATCCAAAACTGAAATCAAGGGAGTCTTTCATAACGTTTACAATAATTTAGTACTTCACATTTTTTTTTAAAGATTTCATTTATTTATTCGACAGAAATAGAGACAGCAGCAAGAGAGGGAACACACTAAAATAAATATCTTCTGATAAGATACTGAAGGAATTAAAATATTGACATTCTTATGAATGGATGATGATAATAGTCAAACTTAGTATATCTGGCCATTATTTTCTGAAACATATTAAAAACAAACTCTCTTGTGACTCTGTTTCAATTAAAACAGAACTGACATTCTTTTGAATCTTCTGTTGCTATGGTAAAGGAAATACTTCAAAAGGCAACAAAATGATTACATAATTATATAGCAAAAAGTTGA
>NW_023197922.1:0-563 GCF_002007445.2 Ailuropoda melanoleuca
TACAAAAAATAATGAGCATTACATAAATCAATCTCTTACCAATATCTGGTAAGACATTGTGGAGATCCTTTAAGGGTTAGGCTTTCTCAAGTGGAAAAAAATAGAGTTGCACCAGCATGACAGTAGCACAGGAAGAAGCTCCTTGCACACTGATTCATTTTGGAGGCTTCATTTACCACACTCAGCAAAATGTTGTTTGTATAAATCTGCTGTGAATGCAAGAGTCAACCAATTGTACAACGGTGTGCTTTTGCCTGAAAAGGAAGGTANTGCCAAAAAAAGAAAGGAGTGAAAAACTAAAATTCCTCTAATAGCACCCAAGGGTTCCCTTTAGGACAAAACTAAGCTGTTCTTCTGGGCATTGCAGCTTTGAATCTGTGTGAGAAGTCCAGGAGTCCCATCGGGCATTACAGCCTGCGAGCTCATAAACATCATGTCGTGTATACAGTTCTAGGTGCAACACTTATTGCACTTTATGTCACTGCTTTTGATCACAGTGACACTTCTGGCATGTTTCTGCAAATCCGTTTATCTATAAAATAGGTGTTGCTCTGAGAGCTTTG
>NW_023197924.1:0-937 GCF_002007445.2 Ailuropoda melanoleuca
AGGTTGCCTTTTAGTTTTGTTGATTGTTTCCTTTGATGTGCAGAAGCTTTTTATCTCGATGAAGTCCCAGTTCATTTTTGCTTTTTTCCCCTTGCCTTTGTCTTGCAAGATGTTGCTGTGTCTAAGATCCAAGAGGTTGCTGCCTGTGTTCTCCAGTATGATTTTGATGTGAGACAGGAATCAATCATCTTTCATGATTGTATTTGAGCCCTCTTTCTTGCTGAGTCTAGCTAAAAGTTTGTCAGTTTTGTTTATCATTCCAAAAAAGGCAGCTCTTATTTTCATTGCTCTTTTGTCTTTTTCATCTCCATTGGATTTATTTCCACATTCCTTTTTGTTATTTCCGTATTTCTACTAATTTGAGGCTTTGCTTGTTTTTTCTTTATCCTACTACTTTTTCTTGTAAAATTACATTGTTTATTGGAGAGCTTTCTTGTGGATAGATGAAGACCTGAATTTCTATAAGCTAGAAATTTCTTAGAGCTACTATTGCTGCATCCCATAAGTTTTATAGGTTCTCTTTTTCATTTGTCTCAAGGTACTTTTAAAATTTCTTTTGATTTATTCTTTGACTGTTGGTTGTTCAGTAACACGTTAACTCTCTACATAGTTTTGACTGTCCCATTTTGTTCTTATGACTGATTTCTACTTTCATATCATTGTGGTTGGACAAGATTTGAACCAGAAGGTGAAGGGAGCATTCAGATTAAAGGTTTGTTTCCTGGGTTTTTTCCTGAGGGCAGAGCATGAGTTCCGTGGGGACAGAGGAAGGTTGTATGAGATGGGGGGTGGTCAACCCTTGTTAGAATTACTACCATGCAGTCTGCGCACCACTGCTCACACCGTAGTCCTGATGGACTTGTACTTCATTAGAAATATTTTCTAGGAGGTGTAGGGATAGCCTTCTCTAAAAGAAAGGTGCCATGGGGGTTCATGG
>NW_023197924.1:1016-2882 GCF_002007445.2 Ailuropoda melanoleuca
GTGTGTACACATCTACCATCTATCAATTTATCAGCAGACACTTGGGTTGCTTCCATATTGTGATGTTGTGAATAATGTTGCAAGAAACATAGGTGTGCATGTATCTTTTTGAATTACTGTTTTCATATTCTTTGGGTAAACACCCAGTAGTGTGATTGCTGGTTCATAGGGTAGTTTTATATTTAATTTTTTGAGGAAGCTTCATACTGTTTTCCACGGTGGCTGCAACAGCTTGCACTTCCACCAGCAGTGCAAGAGGGTTCCCCTTTACCCACATCCTCCCAACACCTGTTTCTTGTGCTGTTGGTGTCTGCCATTCTGACAGGTGTGAGTTAATATCTCATTGTACTTTGGATTTGCATTTTCCTGATGATGGGTAATGGTGAACATCTTCACATGTGACAGTTGGCCATCTGTATTTCTTCTTTAGAGAAATGTCCATGTCTTCTGCCTTTTTTTAATCTGGATTATTGGGGGGGTGAGTTGTATCAGTTCTATATATTTTGACACTGTCCCTTTATTGCATACGATATTTGCAAACATCTTCTCCCATTTGGTAGGTTATCTTCTTATAAATATGTTTTCATTGTTCTTCTGCTGTGTGGAAACTTTATTTTGATGTAGTCCCAGTAGTTTATTTTTTTGCTTTTGTTTCCTTTGCCTCAAGAGACACATCTAGAAAAATGTTGGTATGGTCCATGTCAGAAAAGTTACCATCTTTCCCCTCTTTTAGGATTTTTATGGTCTCAGGTCTCACATTGAGGTTTTGAAACGGCTTTGAGTTTCTCTGCATGGTGAAAGAAAGTGGTCTAATTTCATTCTTTTGTTTGTAGCTGTCCAGTTTACCCAACACCATTTGTTGTAGAGACTGTCCTTTCCCTTTAGATACTCTTGCCTTCTTTTTGGCAGATTAATTGGCCATGTTAATTGTGGGTTTATGTCTGAGCTTCTGTCCTGTTCCCTTGGACCCTGTGTCTGTTTTTGTGCCAGTACCATACTGTTAGGTTGACTACAACTTTGTGGTATAACTGGAAGTCTGGAATTGTGACTCCTCCCGCTTCCAGGAGGGCTGAGTTGAGGGAGTGGGTTAGGGTTGATATCAGGTTTAGGGTTGAGGTCAGAGGGCTGCTGAAATTGGGGGTAGGCTGTGATAAGCTCAGGTTTGCATTGAGATCTCTGGTCCAGAATCCTTTCTGGAGTCCCAAATGCAATGGTTCCCTTCTGTGGGGCAGGCTGAGTCCTCTAGTATTGCTCAGGTGTCCCCAAACTCTGGGGCTTTGGGGACATTCCTCTGGGAATGGACCACTCAGACACAACCTAGGGTAAGGGTTAGGCCCTAGGAGCATAGGAGGAATGAAATGCCTGCTGTGGCGACCTTGCGTAAGGACTGAGCGAGGGCCTGTGGTAGGGGTGTCAGTCTCAGATTTTGTCACCAGGAGGAAGCTGAAATTTGGGATTCCCTAGGATTGTCTCAGGTTGGGATTCAGATTTCTCTAGTTCTGAAAACTTTCTGGAGTCCCAAATGCCATGGTTTCCTTCTGTGTGGCAGGCTGAAGCCTCTGGTATTGCTCTGGTGACACCAATCCCTGGAGCTTTGGAGCCAGGCCTCTTGAAATTGTCCTCTCAAAGCCCCACTTAGAGTTAGGGTTAGGGTCTATGAGCATGGAGGTCTGATCTATGCCTGTGTGGTGACCTTCCTGGGGGCTGAGTTGAGGGCATGTTTAGAGGTGAGTGTCAGGCTCACCTTTTGCGGCCTGGGGCCACTAAATGTGGGGGTTCGCTGGGATTGTCTCAGGTGGACATTTAGATTTCTCCTGCTCTGAATCCTTTCTGAAGTAACAAAAGGCATCTTTTCCTTCCATCAGG
>NW_023197925.1:0-8154 GCF_002007445.2 Ailuropoda melanoleuca
GCAGCCCAGGGGCTCTGAGGCCTGTCCTTACCTGTACAATAGGAGAGAAGCATGAGGAGGGCAGGAGTCCAGGCAACATTGACACAGACACTGGTCCCCACAGTGGGTTGGCCTCCCCTAGCCCTCCTTTTCTCTTCCACCCTCTGCCCCTGGGGGGGCTCTCCATGAAAATGGGCTCCATCCAGTGACTGCCCAGCCCTTCCCTGAGCCCTGGTGCTGGACCTCAGCTCACACCACACACTGAGATGGGGGTTGGCTTCAGCCCTGGGGAAAGCCCTGGGAGGAAGCACTTGCTGAGACCACACACAGGACCCTGCTCAGGGGACTCTGCCAGGGCTGAGAGNGGGCTGAGAGGACACAGCTGCTGAGTCCCCATCAGGGAGCACAGGGCCCAGCACACAGGCCCAGACTCTCTTGGGTAAGGGATCTCTGAGCAGCTGTGTAGGGACCAGAGGGCAGTCCCACTTCACCCCATTCTGGTCTCAATGCTCCAATCTCAACCTGGACCAAAGCCCTGAGAGCCCAGTGGTTTTCAGCAGCTCACCAGGTCCTTGTCTATTCTCACTAACATGTTTTTTCTCTAGATACCATGGTTCTTATACACTGTACATGATTACTCAGGTTTCTCACTCTCTGAAGGGCCACCTCTCTATGGAAAGGGCAAAAATGTGCACAAATAATTAGTGTTCACCATCCTCAGAGAAGTTACTGCAAAAGGTGACTGTATCCTTTTAAATGTAACTGATCAGAGCACAGTGGAGCTGGTTTGAGGGTCTTGCAGGGATCTTCAGGGAATGGTAGAAACCGGATATTTTCCAGGAAGTCAGCTCAGTGACATATTCTCACGGCATCAATTCAGCATACATTTCAAAGGCCATGTGGTTCTGTTACAATTTGATTGGGATCAGATATGACCAAGTGATTTCTGAAAAGCTATCAGCTTTGCCTGACTGAACATTTACTGGTGAATATTAGATATATTTCTTTATGTTTGGAAGTGAGATATATCTCCTATATTCATTGGTTTCTGAGTATTTCTGCTTCCATATTCTCATCAGGATTCTGTCTTTGTTGCCTCACAAACTGTTTATATTGTAGCTAAATTTATTTTCCGCTTGTAGTTTCCTACCCATTGCTTTCCTTCAGTAGGAAGATGAATGTGGTGTTTTATTGTTGTTTCCAAATGCCTGGGAAAGGGGGTGCAGAAATCACGTTCTCACAGGGCCCCCAAACCAGATCAGCTGTGTGTGCAAATAGTCACCAAATCTCTATAGACTCATGGGGACCTTAAGTCAAAGGTCTATGACCAAAATCACCCACTTCCCCTCAGAAACCCTCTCTTCAAGGCATTCAGAGGGTTCCTTCTCCTTCAGGTCAGGCAGGTCCCCCCATGGCTTCAACCCCTTCAGTGACTCCTCATTGTTGTTTGCTAAACACTCAGGCCCCTCCCTCCCCTAAGAGTCCTCCCTGCTCTGGCCTGCACACTTCCCTGCCCACCTCTCAGCTCTGCCCCTTGAACTCTGCCCCAGCCTCATCCCTCCTCTGCCTTGGTCTCCCTGAACTCAGTCCTTCCCATGTTCTCCACACCAGGTTCTCTGGAAGGAGATATGTTTTACCTGGAGATCGTGGTAGATGCCCACATTCTGGTCACTTTGTGTATCTGTTGAAAGCAGGGCAGACGCAAAGTATAACACATTGTGATCTATAGTTCTCTATTGGTCTTCTACTGACCTTGAATACTGTGGCTTTATAATAGATCTTCAAGTTCAAGTGTCAGTCTTCTAAATTTGTTCTTCCCCTGAAATATTATGTTGCTAATTTGGATCTTTTCCCTCTCTGCATAAACTTTAGAATCCATTCCTCTGTACTTACAAAATATCTGGCTGGGATTTAAGGGTTGCATTAAATCTACACATCCAATTGGGAAGAACTGACATCCTGAAAGTAATGAGCTTTCTCACCAACGAACATAGAGTACCTCTCGATTTATTCAGTTTTTCTTTCATTTCATTCATCAGAATTGTGTTATTTTTATTTCACATTTTTTTCACAGTATATTTTATTTTTTAATTTTTATTTTAATTTTTTTTTATTATACTATGTTAGTCACCATACAGTACATCCCTGGTTTCTCATGTAAAGTTCGATGATTCATTAGTTGCGTATAACACCCAGTGCACCATGCAATATGTGCCCTCCTTACTACCCATCACTGTCTATCCCATTCCCCCACCTCCCTCCCCTCTGAAGCCCTCAGTTTGTTTCTCATTATCATGTGATTTCTCTCATCTATGGAACATAAGAACTAGGAAGATCAGTAGGGGAAGAAAGGGATAAAGAAAGGGTGGTAATCAGAAGGGGGAATGAAGCATGAGAGACTATGGACTCTGAGAAACAAACTGAGGGCTTCAGAGGGGAGGGGGNCTTATATTGATCTTGCACATATTACGTTTGATTTATACCTAAGAATGTCCCCTTTTTCGGTGCTAATATAAATTGTGTATATTTTACACTTCACTCGCTCAATGCTAGTTAATGGGTAAGCACTTGATTTTTCTATATTAAGTGTGCATTCTGAAACTTTGTTGTAATTGCTTACTAGTTTTGAGATTTTTCTTTTCATGTAAATTCTTTTGTATTTTCTACATAAATGATCATATCACCTAAGAATAATGTAGTTTATTTTCCCCTTCTTGATCTGTATGCTTCTAGATGAATGGTTTCAGGTGAGTATAGGTGCATTTATGGAGATGATTATATTTTTAATTTATTCTCTTATAGAGTGAATTACAATGACTGACTATCAAATGTTTCACAAACCTTAGTGTCTAAAATCACCATCTTTGATATATTAGGGATTTTTTAAAGATTTATTTATTTATGTTGCGAGAGAGAGGGAGGGGGGCAGAGGGAGAAAATCTTCAAGCAGACTGAAATGTGAAGCCCAACATGGGGCACAATCTTATCATCCATGATATCATGATCTGAGCCAAAACCAAGAGTCAGACGCTTATCCAACTGAGCCACCAAGGTGCACTTTGATACGTTTTTAGATTGAATTTGCAAGTATTTTGTTATATTCTGGTCCCCATGTCTATGAAGCATATTGATTCTTAATTGCCTTTTTTGAAAATTTTATCTGGTTATAATATCAGTGAAAAAACTTGATGTATAACATATATTCAAGGTTCTTCCTACCTCCTCTGTATCTCTGTAGTATTTTCATCATTTCCTCCTTAAATACTTGATAGAATTATCTAGTGAAGCCCTCTGGGCCTGAAGTTTTCTTCGTGGGAAGGTGTCAACGAAAGCGATGAACAAATTCAATGTAATTGCTGGCAAGCATGAGTTTAAAAAAGTGATGCCTCATTCCTTGAACAAAATCTACAGTGCATCAATTATGCCTGGGTCTGTGTTTTACTTGGCTGTAACTATCATTGTGGAAATAAGATAAACTAGTAATTTAATTTTCAGAATTGTTTAGTAATTTTTAATACAGATGGTGTATTTTGAAACAGAAATAGTAGAAACCATCCAAGTATAATGTCAAGTATTGCAGAAGCTCATTTAGTGGCAGGGGCACAAAACAGAATATATACTGTTATGCTATCATGTGTCTCTTGATATTTTGCTCGGAGTCCATTGTAGTCAGGAATCATAATGCTCAGGTCATACAGTTTCCAGGCTGAATTACAAATCTACGTCCACTGGTCACATATTGTTCCTCACTCTGTCTCCCAGCATGCATTGTGCCACAGCAGGATGTTGTGACCACCAGTGGACTGAGATTTTGAATCTGTTTCTCAGTGTTCTTTGGTGTTCCATGGAATTTGGAGAATGATTGAGTCAAAATATGTTATTCTCATGGCACTCTAAAGAGATATTTTCAGAAATAATTCCATAAATATAAAAGAACAGGTGTTTCTCAAACATCAGCATTCATACAAATCTCCTGGGGGACTTATTAAATGCAGATCTATGACAACCAACACAGGATTCAGATTTAGAAGGTCTAGGATGGAGCATTGCATTTTTATCAAGCTTCCAATTTAAAAAAATATTAATTTCCCTCCCATTATCAAATAAATGAATACAGTTATGACAGCCAATGTTCTCTGGATAATAGTACCTCTTGGTAGCAGCAGGTTGAATCTCAGTATTAATCTATATATAATGGAACTGAGCCCCCAATCAACACTTTAGGCAGGTGGAAGGGGAAGCACAGTCTGGGAGGGTCACACTGGAGAGACGGACACACCCTGGCATACTCAAGATGGGGGACACTTGGCCATGAACCTAGAAAGAGGAACATGGGGCCAGGGGCTTCCCTTCCCATGGTGCTGGTGACCATAACCCCCCTACTTTCTCTCCTGCCTCTGAAGCTGAGCCATTCTGAGCACTTGGGGAGGTTCTGGCTGCACTTCCCCATGGATTTAAATCACTGTGTAAAGATCACCACCCACAGACAGCAAACAGCAGTAGTTGGCCTCATCCTCACACTGGACCATTGTGATAGTGAGGATGGCTTTGTTCCCAGTGATGGATCCAGAGAAGTGCTCAGGACACAAGAGGGGTGGTGGCTTGTGCTGTAGAGGTGCATGCAGGCGGCCTGGCCTGGGGTCTGCTGTAACCAGTGACAGGTGTTACTTGTAGAGACTAAGAAAGAGCCGAGGCCACAAGTGAGTGTGACTGTCCCTCCTGGAGACACTGACAGGGATGGCTCCTGGATCACCACAGCCTGAGAATCTGCTTCTATAACCAACAGGACAGAAAGGTGTTGTAATGGGAGACAAGAAGCACTTGGGACCCTGCTTTTATGTGCCTCCCATAGAGAGAGTCCTGACCTGAGTCATATGCAAGGAGCCCAAGAAGAAGCACCAACTAGGCCATGTTGGGGACCCTCAAAGTATGTGGCCCTCACAGGCTCTTGAGCTGGAGTCGGGTGTCCCTGGACCTATTTGGAGGAGAAGGTGCTTCATGAAAATCAGCTTCTTCTCTCTCTCTCTGCCCCAGGGTTCTCCATAGGACCCCTGGGAGATCTTGAAAGGAGAAGATGCTGCAACCTCACACACTCCAATGACTGCAGGGTGACCTGGGACACTAAGTGTCAGGGGGGCACCTTTCACCAAATCACATCCCCAATGACCTTGGTGACCTCCGTCCCAAGGTTCATTGTTAGGAACCCTGAAAGCTGAATGAGGACATGGGTCTGTGCTCCATCTCCTGGCCCTCCTTCTAGGTTACCACAAATCTAACCCAGGAACATTCTCTTCTCTTCCCAGGGCTACTCCTTCTTGTCCCCTGGGAAGATCTTGGCAGTCAGTCCTCCAGAAATGAGGACACAGGGAACCTCAAAGCCCATAGCTGAGGAATGAAGGGATGGTGGTCTCCTCTGACTCAGTCATGGACCTTGTCTGCAGGTGCTAAATGAGAGTCGAACAGGGATGGGGGCAGCACACTGAGCAGCACCGCCAGGCTGGGGAAAACATCCTCCTTTGTTCTAAGAAGCCATCAATTTTAAGAAGTAGCTTCAATGTACCTGCAAGTTTTCTGGGTAAAAGACAGAGGGTCACAATGAAATCGTGAGACAGTTTGCCCCATCAGGTATAACAACATATGGACATGTATGTCTTTATAAGAAATGGAAAAGACACTGGAAGAACAACTAGGTGTGACCGTCATGGAGGTTTTTGAACTCCAGTCCCTGTTTGTGTTCTGCTGAGGATCAGAGCGACTGGGACAGAAGGGAATGGGAGGAAAGAGGAGTGGCAGGGGTTAAATTGTCTCCAGAAATAGGGAGGATGTGGCTGAGGGCTGGTGTTCTTCTGAGATATAGAAATGATTGGTATTCAGTTTGGAATCACTACTAAATTGTTGGTTTGTTAAATCCTGCATGATTATTTTCCCTTTCTCTTCGTGTGTTTGAGTGCCCCAACTCATATCAGAGAAATATACTTGTACTAAATGATGTTCCTATTACACTAATGCATCCCTGACACTTTAGAATACAATAGGTAATTTCATAGCTATCAAATGTTGAGGTGAGGAGCAGTATTCACACTCAAAGGTGTTTGGAATAAATGAAAAAGATCAGAATGAAATAACAACTGTGATATGATGGCAGATGAAGGGCTCAGGCACCTATGACATATTTATTTCATCATGAGCACATGGAAGTCATAACTAGCAGCAAGGGTCCCTGAAGGTGCCCCCCTGGACACATTTTCCCAGGCATTCCCCAGACACCAGGGTCCTATTCACTTTCCTATGGGGCAGGTGTGGGTGGGATCTGCAGCCAGAGCAGAATGGTGAGGTTGATAGGCTGGACATGGGAGAAACACCAAAATCCCAGGAGCCCCACACATGCAAGAAGTAGAAAGAGCAGCACCCCCTGTGTGTCCTGTGTGGTCCTGCATGAGTCAGGGAGGAGCTTCCTCTGGGCGGGGCTTGTATCTCTGAGGGGATGCTGATGCAGTCTGACCAGGTCACTCTAGAGATGAGTGCGTCCCTTGTGGTGTGTCTAGTGACTGCACTGCTTTCTTCCAGAGAGCATCAGGGAACCAGCACTGGGAGCTCATTAGCTCTATCCTGTTTGAGCTCTACCCTGATGGTCAAGGTCAATTTTTCCTAAGATAAAATGGATTCTTTTTTAAAGATTTTCTTTATACGACAGAGAGAGCGAGAGCAAGAGAGCATAAGGGGGGGCAGAACAAGAGGAAGAAGCATGCTCCCCACTGAGCAGGGATCCCCAAGCGGAGCTAGATCCCAGAACCCCAAGATCATGACTTGAGTCGAAGGCAGACACATAACCGCCACCAGGCTCCCCAATAACATGGATTCTAGTAGCTCATATTTTGAGTCATTTGTGCAACTATTAGCTACGTTCATAAATGAGATATTCCTCTAAATTTCACGTCGGATACTCTTCTTTTGGGTTGTGTTCCCTCCATTGATTTGCTAGAATGCAACACACCCTCTATTTTAATATATATATTATAAACCATGTTTTTTCTTTGTAGACAAAGACTTAAACACTGTGGAGGGCAGAATGAGCCCCATCTGACCTAGGACCTTGGAACTCAGATCAGAAGGTGGCAGAAAGAATCAAAGACAAAGACCTGTACCCAGATAGCAGGAGCGAAAAACAGAGCCAATGCCCTCATCACCCCCCTATCTGTTCACTTTCCCCTAAAGGAAACTCTCTATTCACTCAGTGAGGAGGTACAGAGAAGAATCCAGGCCATGGTGGAGAAGCCCCAGAGCTCTGCTTGCTGAGGCCTATTTGCTCCCATGGAGAAAGTCCCTCCCCCTGTGTGTCCTATCCTATGCACAGATACCAATGTGGTTTGAGTTCATAAAGTGAATGTATTTTTGTTATGTGATGGTCCTGTCCATCTCTCTTTCCATGAAAATCAGGTCTAGACAATGTACTCTGTGATGCAGTGAAAGACAAAATATTAGGCACATGTGAATCTGAGCTGAGGGCTCTTGTGGCCCCTGGGAGCCCACTTGCAGGAAAGTCACCCACAGTGAGGACCCTGCTTTTCCAACTGTGCAAAGGTCAGTGGTAGATTTTCCTGGTCTTCCTGGCCCAGGCCCTGAGCCCCCAGGAGAAGCCCACCTGCGCCCCCTGCTGGTGTGGGGTTGAGCTATACATTTTTCCAGGTCACCAGTCCCCTCAGTTAGACAACTAACTGAAACATTTATGTTAAGAGATATTTCAGGATCACCTGATATTTCAGTTTGCTTCTGCCTTGTTCCTGGTTTCACGACTGGGACACAATGCACTTGAACCAAGCACAAGGCTTAAAGTCCCCCAGGGAAGCCCACTGATTCAACCCTGGTAATAATTCTATTTGAGTTACCCTTACAAGCAGGCTTATTTGGTTGTTGTTGTTGTNGGGTCTCCTGTTAGGGTCACCTGTCCCCGTGGTATGTATCTTGTCTTTATCTCGGTCATCACCATGAAAACATCATGTTTTTTGTCCTTGAAAGCATCGGTGGGCTCTCACTTACTCTTGAATATTACCCTCACAAAATTTTGTATTGACTCTCTGATGCATTTAGGGCAGTTTTCAGTCTATTTATAATTTTTCTCAGTAAAAGGAATGATATTAAATAACACTGCTATAAATGGTCTATAAATTTGATATG
>NW_023197926.1:0-876 GCF_002007445.2 Ailuropoda melanoleuca
TAGTGGTAGTTCAATGTAAACAAAAGTCAAGGGGCTCTTGGGTGTCTCAGTCACTTAAGCGACTGACTCTTTGTTTTTACTCAGGTCCTGATCTCATGCATTGTGAGATCGAGCCGCGTGTTGGGCTCCATGCTCAATGGGGAGACTGCTTGAAGATTCTTTCCCTCTGCCCATCCCCCCACTTGCTCTCTCTCTCTCAAATAAATAAATATTTTAAAAATGAATAAACAAAAGTCAATATTTTTACTCTTGCAGTTAGATATGACAAAAGTGCTTTGAGCTTATTAAAATCAATTTGGTAATCTGACAGCTTTTCTCATTGACCACTTTTCTCATTGATTTTGTGATCTTTAGCACCCCATTTGTATATGTATATATAATTTCCACCNGCCCATTTGTATATGTGTATATAATTTCCACCAACTACTTTCTTTATTCTAATGCAATATTTTCTGTAAGAAAAAGATTTTCTGTTTATTTAATGTTGCCCTAAAAATTTACTCTCATTTAAAGCAATAATACTTAACCTACAAATCTTTTTTTTTTGTTTTTTTTTTTTGTTTGTTTTTTTTGTTTTTTTTGTTTAGTGAGTGTGTGCATAAAGGTGGGTGGGAAGAGGCAAAGGGAGAGGGAGAGAATCCCAAGCAGTCTCCATGCCCAGTGAGAGCCTGATGCAGGGCTGGTTCTCATCACCCTGAGATCATGACCTGAGCCAAAATCAAGAGTCAGATGCTCAACCAACTGAGCCACCCAGGCGCCCCAACCTTCAAATCATTCTTTTTAAAAAAAAAAAAAAAAAGAAAAGGTTTTATTTATTTATTTGTCAGAGAGAGAGAGCACAAGCAGGGGGAGCAGCAGGCAGAGGGAGAAGCAGGC
>NW_023197927.1:0-1303 GCF_002007445.2 Ailuropoda melanoleuca
CTAATCAGATTTGATATCTTCCAAAATCCTTTCTGGGTCAAAATATATCATTCTATCCTCCTCTAGCGTAACACTCAGCTGTATCTAACTCAAAGGCTTTTTTCCCCCCCTTCTTCCTATTTATATCTGTACAAAACTTGATCGTAGTGTATCTCATGTTACATGGCAATCTTTATTTGTACCTTTGTCCATCCACAAGACTATAAATTCCTTGAGGGCAGAGACAGGATTTTATGGGCCTAAGACCTTTGGGCATAAACTAGTTGTGTAATAATGTGATTATTATTACATGAGCAGATACTATGAGACAACACACAGCAACACTGTGAATTGAATAATTTGTGTCCTAGTTTCCTATTCAACCCAAATATCTAGTCAAGCCAAAAGGCACTCTCCAGATTATATTAGTGTGAAAATATTACCAGTTGGCTATTACTATCAAGTTAAGCGCCAAGAATTAAAATTGTGCAAGAAGATAAAAGCTGCCATTTTTATAGGCAGAGTTGTATAATATGTTTACATTGGAACAGTCCATATGAATTACCCAGAAATGCCTGAACAACCTAGCATTTCCTTCTAAAAATAATTTTGTTTTTGGTTGCAGTTTCCCTCATTTGTCCCACTGGTAAGTAACAACTCAACCTCCAGTTAAACTATATAATTCCAANTCCAGTCAAACTATATAATTCCAATCTGCTTTAAGGCTACACATTGCATCTCTAACCAAAGCAAATCATTGTGCAATTATATATTAATCAACCACAAAATTAATTAATAGTAGCAGTAATAATAGCCATCATTTATTAGGTGACTATTACTTGTACTTCATTACTTGACATGAATTATCTCCTTTCCTCTTCAAAATGACACTCTGATATCCCCATTTTATAGACAAAGACACTGAAACACCAAGGGGCTTTGTCACTTACCCCATCGGCATGTGGATCTGTTCAGCCCAAGTCATCCACCATAACTGGAGTTGAAGAGTAAGACTTAGAGAACAAGCTCGAATGACAATGGGCTAGTTACCATCATCATTTATCTTGTAGGAAATCTTTCAGCTATGACATTTGATATCATTTTATTACGATGATCTATCTTGGAATTTGCATATCCTACAAGAAACATCCCTCAGTTACAAGCAAAGAAACGATGCATTTTAATATAAAGCACTGGCATGTCATTAGCTATCATTGCATTGGTCCATATGGATTACACCATAAGACACCACGTTTTATCATCTCCAAAATTCCCACAAAGCTTGCAAGAGAAAAACACCAGAGAGAAACACAGTGTAAGAATG
>NW_023197928.1:0-171 GCF_002007445.2 Ailuropoda melanoleuca
AACAAAGCTGGGGGCATCACAATGCCAGATTTCGAGCTGTCCTACAAAGCTGTGATCACAAAGACAGCATGATATTGGCACAAAAACAGACACATCGACCAATGGAACAGAATAGAGAACCCAGAAATAGACCCTCGGCTCTTTGGGCAACTAATCTTTGATAAAGCAGGA
>NW_023197928.1:301-952 GCF_002007445.2 Ailuropoda melanoleuca
CACCATACACAAAAATAAACTCCAAATGGATGAAAGACCTCGATGTGAGACAGGAATCCATCAAAATTCTAGAGGAGAACATACGCAACAACCTCTACAACATCGGCCAGAGCAAGCATTTTCATGACACATCTCCAAAGGCAAGAGAAATAAAAGATAAAATGAACTGGTGGGACTTCATCAAGATTAAAAGCTTCTGCACAGCCAAGGAAACTGTCAAAAAAACTAAGAGGCAGCCCACGGAATGGGAGAATATATTTGCAAATGATGCTACAGATAAAGGACTGGTATCCAAGATCTACAAAGAACTTCTCACACTCAATACATGAGAAACAAACAAATCAAAAATGGGCAGAAGATATGAACAGACACTTTTCTAATGAAGACATACAAATGGCTAACAGACACATGAAAAAATGTTCAAAATCATTAGCCATCAGGGAAATTTAAATCAAAACCGCACTGAGATACCACCTTAAGCCAGTTCGAATGGCAAAAATAGACAAGGCAAAAAAAAACAATTGTTGGAGAGGATGTGGAGAAAGGGGATCCCTCCTACATTGTTGGTGGGAATGCAAGTTGGTACAGCCACTCTGGAAAACAGTGTGGAGGTCCCTTAAAAAGTGAAAAATTTAGGTACCCCATGACCCA
>NW_023197928.1:1291-1501 GCF_002007445.2 Ailuropoda melanoleuca
AAAGGGGGGTAATCAGAAGGGGGAATGAATCATGAGAGACTACGGACTATGTGAAACAAACTGAGGGGCTTAGAGGGGAGGGGGATGGGGGAATGGGATAGACTGGTGATGGTTAGTAAGTAGGGCACGTATTGCATGCTGCACTGGGTGTTATACGCAACTAATGAATCATCGAACTTTACATCGGAAACTGGGGATGTACTGTATGGT
>NW_023197929.1:0-1617 GCF_002007445.2 Ailuropoda melanoleuca
CTAATCAGATTTGATATCTTCCAAAATCCTTTCTGGGTCAAAATATATCATTCTATCCTCCTCTAGCGTAATACTCAGCTGTATCTAACTCAAAGGCTTTTTTTCCCCCCTTCTTCCTATTTATATCTGTACAAGACTTGATCGTAGTGTATCTCATGTTACATGGCAATCTTTATTTGTAACTTTGTCCATCCACAAGACTATAAATTCCTTGAGGGCAGAGAGAGGATTTTATGGGCCTAAGACCTTTGGGCATAAACTAGTTGTGTAATAATGTGATTATTATTACATGAGCAGATACTATGAGACAACACACAGCAACACTGTGAATTGAATAATTTGTGTCCTAGTTTCCTATTCAACCCAAATATCTAGTCAAGCCAAAAGGCACTCTCCAGGTTATATTAGTGTGAAAATATTACCAGTTGGCTATTACTATCAAGTTAAGCGCCAAGAATTAAAATTGTGCAAGAAGATAAAAGCTGCCATTTTTATAGGCAGAGTTGTATAATATGTTTACATTGGAACAGTCCATATGAATTACCCAGAAATGCCTGAACAACCTAGCATTTCCTTCTAAAAATAATTTTGTTTTTGGTTGCAGTTTCCCTCATTTGTCCCACTGGTAAGTAACAACTCAACCTCCAGTTAAACTATATAATTCCAATCTGCTTTAAGGCTACATATTGCATCTCTAACCAAAGCAAATCATTGTGCAATTATATATTAATCAACCACAAAATGAATTAATAGTAGCAGTAATAATAGCCATCATTTATTAGGTGACTATTACTTGTACTTCATTACTTGACATGAATTATCTCCTTTCCTCTTCAAAATGACACTCTGATATCCCCATTTTATAGACAAAGACACTGAAACACCAAGGGGCTTTGTCACTTACCCCATCGGCATGTGGATCTGTTCAGCCCAAGTCATCCACCATAACTGGAGTTGAAGAGTAAGACTTAGAGAACAAGCTCGAATGACAATGGGCTAGTTACCATCATCATTTATCTTGTAGGAAATCTTTCAGCTATGACATTTGATATCATTTTATTACGATGATCTATCTTGGAATTTGCATATCCTACAAGAAACATCCCTCAGTTACAAGCAAAGAAACGATGCATTTTAATATAAAGCACTAGTATGTCATTAGTTATCATTGCATTGGTCCGTATGGATTACACCATAAGACACCACATTTTATCATCTCCAAAATTCCCACAAAGCTTGCAAGAGAAAAACACCAGAGAGAAACACAGTGTAAGAATGCATAAATGCCCAGACCATGCTGCAGAGGCACTACTATTAGACAACCAGGGAAGGAGCATTGTACTTCATGTGGAAAGAAAACTATACTTCATACTTTGTCCTTCTCTTTTTACGTATAAAAGCATCATCATTATTTCCAAGTTTGTGCATTACAGTTCTAAACCTTAAAGTGATCATCTTTAATATTGAGCAAAGTCGTGTTCTGAAAATGATGATGTGTGGACCTGGTTGTAGGAATCCTATCACTTAACAGAAAGTTGGCACTTCTGGCTCACAGTGAATCTCAATGGTACATCAATTGTGAAAAGGACTCTTTCTTGATCTATCAGTAATTACACA
>NW_023197930.1:0-195 GCF_002007445.2 Ailuropoda melanoleuca
AGGACCCCCAGGTAAGGGACCCCATCTGTCTTGTTTGTAGCGGCAACACGATGCCTGGCAGAGGGCCCGGCATATCTGCAGATGACGAGTGAATGACATGGGTACAACCTCGCTCTGCATCTGTGCATGGCATTTCTGGATGGCTCCTCGAGAAAAGTGGGGCACCCTGGTCTTTTCACGTTTGCCTGTGGACTC
>NW_023197930.1:226-529 GCF_002007445.2 Ailuropoda melanoleuca
TTCCATCAGCAGCATGCACCGTTACTTACGTTAACTGAGCTCTCATGTACACATCACGAAATCTACCACTTCCAGCGTGTGATTCAGGGCATTTCATATATTCCCAAGGTTGTATAACCCTGTTGGCTAATTCCAGAACACTGCCATCAGCCCTAAGAGAAGCCTGTACTCATTAGCTCTCACTCCCCATCCTCCCCTCCCCACAGCTCCTGGCGACCACCAACGTGCTTTTTCTCTGTGGACTCCCTCTGGGGACATTTCACATCAACAGAATCCTACAATCTGTGGCCTTTTGTGTCTGGC
>NW_023197931.1:0-682 GCF_002007445.2 Ailuropoda melanoleuca
TTCATTCTTTTCTCAAATCCAGTGAATATCCTTATAATTGCTGCTTTAAATTCTCCATCAGGCATATTACTATTATCTATTTTGATGAGATCTCTGGCTGTGACCTTATCTTGTTCTTTCTTTTGGGATGAATTCCTCTCCTTGGCATTTTGCCTAAGTCTCTGTCTTCTTCTCTGTGTCAGAAAAGCTGCTTATGTTTCCTGTTCCTGAGAATAATGCCTTTAAGAGTAAGAGGCCATACATATAGTATCCAGGGCCTGGTGCTTCAAGGAGTGTCTCTGCTGTGTGTTGCATGCACTCTGCTGCTGTGTTTTGGCTGCTCTATCCTTCAGGCCAGTCATCTTTAGAGGTTTTCCTTGCTTGCCGTGGGCAGTGTTGGGTCCTTGGCCAAAGTGTGGTGAGTTTTAATGAGGTGTGCTCTGGTCTGCTTGTTAAATGAGACCTGATGCTACTTCCACTAGAACTGAAACCTTGTAGAACTCCCTGGTCTGGAGTTGTGGTGTGTGGGGGGGAGTTCTCCTGGTTTTNGGGGGGAGTTCTCCTGGTTTTGTGGGAAAGGAGCCCATGATGCTGATCCTTAGGCATACTTGCTAGAGAAAAGCAGTGTCAGCAAGGCACAGGAGGGCGGGACTTCATGTAAGCAGGTTAGGCAGCCAGTGTTGATGCTGTGCTGTTTACTGAA
>NW_023197932.1:0-864 GCF_002007445.2 Ailuropoda melanoleuca
TCAGGGATGCCGGGAAGGAGACGCAGTTGAGGACGAGCCCAGCTCCAGGGGTGCTGCTGCAAGAGGGGTGATACGGTTCCCAACAAGGCCACAGAGCCCTAGAGCCCGGGAGTCAGGCGAGGGTTCAAGGGTCAAGAATGCGCAGGCCTGCTCCCCTGGAGTACCTGCCCTGGCCCAACCTCGCGGGAAAACCACACCCTGAAGCCCTCCCACTTCACTAAGGCCGTGCTTCCGGAAGGCACGGGAGTGTCCTGGGACACTGGAGACAGAGGGTGGTGGGAGTGCGTCCTCATGGGTTCAGCAGGCTCCAGTGACCTCTCTGGGCCAGCTAATCCCTTCCGCTCTGGGAGCAGAGCTGNAAGCTGGCAAGGGGGGATCCTGACGGGGGCCGTAGAACCGTCTAAGGCAGGCCCTGAGTTTGTCTTGCTTAAAATGAGGCCATCACGTTCCACCCAGAAACGGGGCCAGGGAGGCAGCCACTCTCCCCCTCAGCCCAAGCCAGTGTGTCCAGCCTGTCAACAGTGGTGGGGACGCAGGTCCAGGGCCCGGACAGCCCTGGGGTCTCAGCCAAGCCCGCCACGTGCTGGTGAGACCCTGTGGGGTGGGTCTCCTGCACCCTGGGTGGNCGGGTCTCCTGCACCCTGGGTGGGAGCTCCCAAGCTCACCCCACTAAACACAGAGACTCGTGAATGTTCGACCACCCCCCGTCACAGCGTGCTGGGGCTGCCGCGGGCTCGACCCACCTTGGAGCGCACGGCAACCCTGGGGCTTCAGCCCAGACAGCTGATGCTCATCATTGATGGAATCAGGAGCCAAACCTCAGCGACAGTCTTCCTCCCAGTGAAATGCTCACCTCAGCAGCCG
>NW_023197933.1:0-250 GCF_002007445.2 Ailuropoda melanoleuca
TCCACCCTAAAGCAACAGAATACACATTCTTCTTGAGTGCACATGGAACATTCTCCAGAATAGATCACATATTGGGTCACAAATCAGGTCTCAATCAGTACCAAAAGATTGGGATCATTCCCTGCATGTTTTTAGACCGCAATGCTTTGAAACTGGAACTCAATCACAAGAGGAAATTTGGAAAGAACTCAAATACATGGAGGCTAAAGAGCATCCTACTAAAGAATGAATGGGTCAACCAGGAAATTAA
>NW_023197933.1:776-942 GCF_002007445.2 Ailuropoda melanoleuca
ATTTGGGTGGCTTAGTCAGTTAAGCATCTGCCTTTGGCTCAGGTCATGATCCCAGGGTCCTAGGATCAAGCCCTGCATCGGGCTCCCTGCTCATTGGGGAGCCTGCTTCTTCCTCTCCCTCTGCCCCCCCCCCTTGTTTGTGCTCTCTCTTTCACTGTCAAATGAA